>NW_020664483.1:22116919-22159063 GCF_002925995.2 Terrapene triunguis
CTACATCAATGCAGTGGCAACGATGTAGCACAGTAGTGAAGACAAGCCCTGAGAGAGATACTTAGCTTAAGTATCTTATTTCTGGCTGGCAGTCCAGTTCCTTTACCCCTTCTTACTCTTACTCTTAGCTGTTCTTTGTAACCACAGGGGTCCAGAGGTTTGTTGATGTTCATTCTTTCTTAGTATCAGTGCCAGGCAATTGTAGTTATTTGTAAAATTCATACATTTTGGGAATCTCATTTTAACTATAGTCTTTCACTGTGACGAGTACCCAGAAGTCACCTCCTACAAGACAGGCCCAACAAAGAAAATAACAGAACACCATTAGCTGTCACCTTCAGCCTCCAACTAAAACCTCTCCAGCGCATCATCAAAGATCTACAACCTATCCTGAAAGATAATCCCTCACTCTCACAGATCTTGGGATACAGACCTGTCCTCGCTTACAGACAACTCCCCAACCTGAAGCAAATACTCACCAGCAACCACACATCACTGAACAAAAATACTAACCCAGGAACCTATCCTTACAACAAAGCCTGATGCCAGCTCTGTCCACATATCTATTCAAGTAACATCATCATAGGACCTAATCACATCAGCCATACCATCAGGGGCTCGTTCACCTGCACATCTACCAATGTGATATATGTCATCATGTGCCAGCAATGCCCCTCTGCCATGTACATTGGCCAAATCGGACAGTCTACACAAAAGAATTAATGGACACAAATCTGACATCAGGAATCATAACATTCAAAAACCAGTAGTTTTAACCTGTCTGGTCATTCAATGACAGACCTGTGGGTGGCAATTTTGCAACAGAAAAGATTAAAAAACAGACTCCAACGAGAAACTGCTGAGCTGGAATTGATATGCAAACTAGATACAATCAATTTAGGCTTGAATAGGGACTGGGAATGGCTGAGCCATTACAAACATTGAATCTATCTCCCCTTGTAAGTATTCTCACACTCCTTATCAAACTGTCTGTACTGGGCTATCTTGATTATCACTTCAAAAGTTTTTTTCTCTTACTTAATTGGCCTCTCAGAGTTGGTAAGACAACTCCCACCTTTTCATGCTCTCTGTATGTGTATTGTGACAAAGTTCCTCCTCTATCTTGGTGGATCCTGCACTTTTTGGCGGATTTTCTTTCCTCAGAGATTCACCATGTCGGTTGGGGACCAGTCCAGAGACCTTCCCCTCTGGAAGAACCCACAGTCCAGGTCAATTGGGAGCTTTGGGGGGAACCCGGGCCCTCTCTCTACTCTGGGTTCCAGCCCAGGGCCCTGTGGACTGCAGATGTCTATAGTGCCTCCTGTAACAGCTGCATGACAGCTACAACTCCCTGGGCTACTTCCCCATGGCCTCCTCCAAACACCTTCCTTATTCTCACCACAGGACCTTCCTCCTGGTGTCTGATAACGCTTGTGCTCCTCAGTCCTCCAGCAGCACACCCTCTCACTCTCAGCATCTTGCGCCTCTTGCTCCCAGCTCCTCACACTCGCCCCACAAACTGAAGTGAGCTCCTTTTTAAAACCCAGGTGCCCTGATTAGCCTGCCTTAATTGATTCTAGCAGCTTCTTCTTAATTGGCTCCAGGTGTCCTAATTAGCCTGCCTGCCTTAACTGGTTCTAGCAAGTTCCTGATTACTCTAGTGCAGCCCCTGCTCTGGTCACTCAGGGAACAGAAAACTACTCATCCAGTGACCAGTATATTTGCCCTCTACCAGACTCCTGTACCCCACTGGTCTGGGTCTGTCACAGTATATATATCTCCTCAATATATGTTCCATTCTATGCATCCGAAAAAGTGGGCTGTAGCCCACGAAAGCTTATGCTCAAATAAATTTGTTAGTCTCTAAGGTGCCACAAGTACTCCTCTTCTTTTTGCGGATACAGACTAACACGGCTGCTACTCTGAAAAACTACTTGGATGGGTGTTCCAAGTACACAAACCTGGTCTTTGTCCACACAGAAAAAGAACATTTAAAGTGTGCTTCTACTCTGAAAAATGACTATTGTATTTTATATGGAATTTCACCAAATTAAGCTTCCAGGTTGTACTAACAGTTTTTAATAAGATTCCTCAGGATTTGTGAAAATGCCCAGTTTGTAGGACACTAGCATCACAGATTGGGATATCTGAATGATGGGTGCTTTACATCTATAATGCCCTGATTCATCAAGGTACTTAAGAACGTGACTAACCTTAAACACTTTGGATGAAATTGTGGCTCTGTTGAAGTCAATCGCATTTCACTGGGGTCAGGATTTCACCCAATGACTTCTGTTGGATTACTCACTTACTTTTTTTTAGGTATGTGCTGAAATATCTTCGTAAATGGAAGCCTGAATGTATAACATGGTATGATTTATTTGAGATGTATTTTATTTAGTACATTCTCTCTGTATAAGTCTATTTAATACTTGAGGGGAGGGAGCTGTGTTATTTTCCCTTATTACTAATGCCTTGGAAGGTTGTGAATGTCCATTTGGCAAAATGCAGGCTAGATCTTCAGCAGATGTAACTCAGTGTAGTTGCAATTTTAAATGGATCTGTGCCAATTTACATGAACAGAGGATCTGGTCCACTGATTCCCTCCCCCCCTTGTTTCTTATTGGCCCATATAATTCCTTCTAGCACCGAGCCTGAATAGCATATGCTGAACTCTGTACTTGGTATCTCCACTGACACAAGGTGGTGGAGTAAAATATGTTGGGATTTCCCTCCAAGACCTCTTTCCACTCAGCTTCCCAAAAACTCATTTCGACTCCAGCCTTCGTCACTCAGGTATCTTTATTTAGCATACAGCAGTGCTATGATGAGTTGATCAGACTCAAATGCAGGGGGAATGGATGTGGTACATCACAGCTTGTAAATTACACAGAAACCTCATTGCATTTACTATACATTGCATCACTCATTTTTTGATTGGCTTGGTTACTTTGCAGGTATCAATCTCTGTGCAGCATGCACTGTGCATGCACTGTCCATGGTTTGACTTCCTCTTTACCTCATCTCTACATTCCTAACTTATTGTGTTCCTTATTATGTATCAGAGGGGTAGCTGTGTTAATCTGGATCTGTAAAAAGCAACAGAGAGTCCTGTGGCACCTTTAAGACTAACAAATGTATTGGAGCATAAGCTTTCGTGGGTGAATACCCACTTCGTCAGACGCATGGGATATAGTTGTTATGTAGTTTATAATAAATAATTCAGAGCGTGTTCTCCCTCCTATCTTAGTTGACTCAGACATTCTGTCTTCTTAACCTACTGACCTATTTACCTATCATATTTAGCACAAACATTCTGTATTCAACATGATGATTCATTTACTTTCCTCATTCTGTCTTCCAAAACATGAGGCCTCCCTCCATGCGTTAATAACTGATGTCAGGCCAGACCTCGGCTAGAAAATAAAACAAAGCACGTATCCATTCAGGGTATGTGTATGCGTCACGCTGAACGTGTTAATTGCAACCCAAGGAGACATAACCACACTAGTGCTGATCAAACTCACATGCTATATATAGTTTGTAGTGACCGCAAGACAAGCAGTGGCAGAGGCTAGCCACAGGTACATACCATTCACACTGTAGCAGCTACTTTCTCTCTTTAATGCACTGCTTGATCAGACCTAGTGCAGGTGTATCTCTTCAGACTGGAATGTACACCTCCAGCTCAAAGAGCAGATGTACCCTTAGATGCTGGAAGTTATTCCCCATAATGTTAACATATGTTAGGAGGAAGGATGATCTTGTAGGCAAGATACTGAATTAGGATTCAAGAGATCTGGGTTTAATTTCTTGTTCTACTACAGACTTCTCATGTGACCCTGGGCAAGTCACTTAGAGCCTCATATTCAACCACTGAACATAATGGCAAAGCTCTCAGTGGTTTCAACAGTGTAGGACCAGCACCTTAATCTCTCTGTGCCTCAGTTCCCACTTGTAAAAGAGTGGAAAATAGCACTTCCTTTTTCTGTCTTGTTTGCTTGTGAGCTCTCGAGACAGATATTGACTCTCACTATGTGCATGTACAGCATGAGCACAATGAGGCCCTGATCCTTGTTGGGGCAGCTAGGTGATAGTATGATACAAGTAATAATAATGGCTCAAACTTTGGGACCACACTAGTGGACAATGTCTCAAAAGAACCAGAATTTTTTGCATATACAACACAGGTGGGATTTTCGAAAGTCAGCAGCATTGGCCCAGCTCTGCTCCCACTAAATTCAACATTAAAATTGCACTGACAGCAGTGCGAGAAGGCCAATACTGAGAGATTTTGAAAATCCCACTCTACGTTTCGCTATATCCTTGTCATATGAAAACACACAAACAAACATATTTCTGGATATAAGATTTTGATCTATACAGCTGGACAGCTTTAGTTTGAAACTGGAATTTACTGCTGAACTATTGATTTTCAGTAAACTTCACTACATAGAGCTTTAGCTAGAATCATTTGTTTGCCATTGTTAGGTACTGAGTTGAAGTAAATTATTTATTCAAGCCAGTCGATCTCCGTTGTTTATGAAGAACAGAGGTGACTTTATCTACACTTTGCAACCATAAGACTTCTCTCCAAGGACCAAATCCATTATAAGGAATGGGAGCTAGATCAGCATCTGTGTATTTGCTGAATTTTGTCAAAAACTACCAATGCCGGCATTGCATTACACTCAAAGATAAAGGTTAACGTTTTCAACATACATAGTGACCTAGGCAAATAAGTCCTATTGAAAGTCAATGAGACCTACGCACCTAAATGATTTAGTTGCTTTTGAATGTTACCCAAAGTGCATGCAATGGGTATTTTAAAAATATCAGCTGCTACTTAATGACCTGTTATTAACTTTGCAAAATGTTAGCCAGCAATGACTGAATTCATACCTCCTCTCTGCCCTGATGCAAACACAGCATTGGCCTCAGTATGTTAAAAGGGTTTTGATCCCATTATAAATGTATCGTGTCAGTTGCATTCATATTTTCCTAGAATACATGACCTCATTGGTATGGCAGTGTTCATGCTTATCTTATTACTATGTCATACGAAAATGAACTATTAGAAGTCTTTTATTCTACCTTTTATCACTTAATTATTTTCTCCCAAGGAATTCTGGCTCCCTCTGGACATCAGTATAAACAGGTAAAATTAATTGTAAATTAATCGTAAGAAATGGTCTCAGCAGAATGAAAAATAAGTATATAAGTAAATAATTAAAATCAATAAGTTACAGCCTCACAGTCACACTTATGTGTGTTTATATTCTGCACCTTACCTATAATGTATAGTGTAATAAAAACCATATAATGGGATGAATCTATCCTAATGTGTCTAACAGAATGTTGTTCATAAATTATACATTGCAAATCCGTGATTGCCTGTTAGATGGTGAACTATAAGAGGAGGTTAGATCGTGAATTCCTAGTGGAAAAGAATGCAATAGAGATAACTCTAATGGAAGTGTTGCAGTACCAAGGTAATCTCGCTTTATTACATTAAGCAGACAGTGGTGTCTCAACAATGCTCATGTTGAGGCATGTACACTGGCAAATAGTCAAGTGCCTACAGTTATGGGACTTCCTGACTATAGGTGGGATAGGTGCTTTAATCACAGCTGGTAACCTCTTCCAAAGCTCCTAGGTTCTATTGACTTTCAGTAGGATCTGAGCTCCTTAGTTGCTTTTGAAAAAATTGTTCAAAATGTTCCTGTATTCATAAAAGCAAATGTACCAACCTGTCTTGAAAAGTTACCAATCCTGACTCAAGTTTACCTGCTTGGCCATTGCCATGATGACTGGTGATAATTAGAAGCTAAATTCCTTGTGGTAGGTCCATGGTCGCTGAGTGGAATTTTGTATGGCTATACAGAAGTATTATTATATTTGGTGATATTTCTGGGAAAGCTAGCAATTAGAAATGAATTGTAAATCTGAGGCACCTACACTTTATAGAAAAATAGTTTGGCTAAGTGCCTTTTTGTGAAATCAGGATTCTGACTCATGTTCATATTTTTAAAGGGAATGAGAAGCATGGGGGAAAAAACAACTCCCCAGGTAAAAGACCTCATCCAGACATCAGACAGCTGATTGTGTTTAGAGGAAGGGAGGGCATGAGAAGGGGGATCAGGTCACAGCGTTAAATAAAGGATCTGTTTGGGCTGAAAGATGGGAAGGAAAAAGATGAGGAAGTTGGTTGGGAAGGGCGGATAAAAGAAAAGTGTGAGAGAGGGGAAGCTTTGGAAGACTGTGTTGTGAGGGCTAACCTAGACTTCTCATCCAACCGATAGTCTCCCAATGCTACAGCATATGTGTATTTGACCTCTGATGGGTTAGTGTAGATAGACAGTATTTTAACAACCATCGACCATTTCATTTATATTCTTCCTAACTTTGAGAAACGTTCAGAGATAATGTTACAGCTTCATATAAAAAGAGACAGGAGAAGCTAATTTAGCCATGTTATGAGGCAATTGGTTGATGTAGCTCAAGCAAAGCTTGAACTTATCGGTTGAGAAACTGAATCGATATCAGCACTTTCCCAGAACTCTGAATTTAAGAGTTGCCTTTCCATCCTTCTGTGAGACAATGCCATCAATTTTGCTCCCTCTGCAGCTGATCCAGAGAATTCAGGGTGTACTTTATTCTGCTGCAAAGGGAATCTGATTCTTTGAGCATAACTCAATACATTGGTGTCCTCACTCACCGATTTCTTCCAATTGATATCTCCCCACTACATTCTGCTCAACAACCTCCCCACTTTTCTCTGAAATCCTCTGTAATAGGTACATCATACTATGGCACAGAATGAAATAGCTCCATCCATTAATCATAGATGTGTTCAGTGTCATGACCCTTGACTGGTCCAGTTAGATTTACTATCCTTCTTCTGAGATGGATTGAAATTAGCCATGAATTGATTGGCTTCTATGAGATGCAGATATATTTACATACAGAATAAATGTCGCATCTTAAAAATGGTTTACTAGTGGAGCAATAAGTCAATGAAAGTGATGGATCCCCTAATGGTTAATGAAAAGGACTAAGGGAGCCATTTGGGTCATGGGTTCTAATCCTAGATAATTCTCTGACTCCACATTGAGTCACCTTGAACAAATCACTTAGCTTCCTTATGACTTATTCAGCCAACCTGGAAAATTGGTTTAAAAAAAGTCACTGAAAATTCTGTACACGGATTTCCTGAGATAATTACAAATAAACATGCAATGGCTGCTACAGAGATACAAAACTACCAAGAGAAATTTAGCTACTTTTCCTCTTTACCGTAATAAACACTCAGTGTGAAAGTTTTGAAAGCAATCTTTTGAATTGTAATAGTTATTAGCAATGACCTACCTGTGAGCCCCACCCCATATGTAAACACTATTCATTTTGAAAACATTTTTTACACTACATTAAATTCTTTAATGTTGCCATGACTCACCTACTCACAAATGAACTTATGTATGTCCATTACTCAGTCAAGCAAATGGCTGATGTCAGAGCCATGATTTTGCTCTGACCACTAAAGAAAGTAAGTCACATTTTATAAAAAGGCTAATGTAATCACAGTGCAATTACACAGTGCAATTACACCTTAGTTATGCTTTTGAATACCCATATTAACCACTAATTCATATAGCTGGAAGTGTCAATACTAGAGCTGAGAAAATAATTGACTTTTCAGTTTGGTGGTTGAACAGAAAAATAAAAAAATCCTTTTCTTTAGTTTGTAACTGAAACTGAATTTTTTCAAGTTTTCTCACTACAACTAAAAAAACAGGGAAAAATAGTTTTGAATGGAATGCTAATTTGACCCAGTCCAAAACAAAATGTTGGTTTTTTTTACATTTTGGGTATTCTTTACACTTTTTACATTTAAAAAAAACCAAAATCTAACTAAATTTCAAAACAAACGTTTTGAAACAATAAATTGAAATGTTTTGTTTCAAAGATGTCAAAACAAACTGTTTTGAATGTATTTGTTTTCTTTTTGTTTTTTGCCCAAAACTATTTACTGAATTCTACCCAAAATGGCAAATAGTGATTGTTGCATCAAAACTGCAATTTTTGGCAAATTTACTATTTGGCCAAATCATTTTACCCATCTCTAGTCAATGCATGACTGAAAATAATTAAAGTGTAAATACAATTTAGTTAATGTACCTGGATTCTAATAGTATCAAACGGAACACCAAAGCAATAATAATAAGTAAATCGGCCATATTAACTTTACAGGTATATGAATTAGTGATAATTGTATACAGAAAACAAAACCATAATGACCAATATTCTCACAAATAAAAGCCCCAAACTACACTCCTTAATCCATATGTAGACACCTACAGGGTGGGATTTTCAAAAGCATCTAAGTGATTTGGGAGCAAAGTCCCACAGTTGTTATTGAGGTCAATAGGACTTAGGATCCTAAGTGATTCAGCATTTATGAAAATCCCAGCCTTATGCACCTACATTTTTGAAAATGTTGGCAACTGTAATGTAACTGTGATGTCACTACTTTGTAATTACATTAACCTTATTATGAAGTGTGGTCTCCTGGAAAATCATGAGCCAAATTGCTCAGATTCCTCATTTGACAGGGGTTGTAAGGGTAAAAATGAAGGCAGATTTGGTCCCAGTGCTTTTATGCCTTACCAGTAACAAATGGTTCTCCAGGTAGGGCTGTACAAAACATTCTGCAGTTTTCACTGTATTCACGTGTAGAAACAATTATTTTCCCACAAGCAAAATCTGCCTTTTGTTGATGCAAGTGTTCGGCCTGAAAGGGCAATGAAAAATGTCTCACTTTTCACAAGAGAACGAACACTTACTTTTGTTGTTTGCTGGTATCGCCACTGGTGGGAATTATTTTCTCACAGCTCTCCCTGCTTGTTGGAAATAGCCATGCCACAGTAGAGAGTTAACCATAAATTCAATCTTGAGGTAACTTACCTTAAATTTGGCTCCTTGAGTCAAATGATATTTAGATGTTTTTAGACCTGCAGTTTTAAACACAGATGCCATGGTCACATTGAGATCAAGATATAAAATAATATAAAGATATATGTCTTATCCAAGTTGTCATTGTCCAGTAGGCCAGAGCCCTTTTACACTTTCTGCTAACACATAAACAACCTCCAGCTTTATGGTGTAGGAGTCATTCTGTGAATGAGTAATTAATATATTGTCAGTTGCCAGCAGCAACCTTTTAGGTGATTTAAGAATAACCAATTAATGCCCAGTTACATTGGAAGTTGCTGGATTTTGAGTTCAAAGGCTTTGAATAATCAAACAAATTAGAACAAGAACTGATTAGGAAACAGACATACTCAATCAGATCAACAAACTTCCTGCTCAGTGAGCAAGGAATAAATCAGGCTTGATAGTATTGTACTGCAGCAAGAAACAAAAGTCAAACTAACAAAGGGAAATGAAAAACTGCCAGATCAATCTTTCTCTTCCATGACAGTTCTTTCTCCTTCTGTAGTGAATTAGAGCAACCTAAAGCCTCAGTCCCACAGTTTTATACACACATAAATATACTCACATATGTGGTCAGTTACTATGTACATAAGTTACACATATATATGTGTCTTTGTAGGATCAGGGGCTAAGTTTGTTCAAGCAAGAGTGTATCTATTTAAAAGATTAACCACTGGAATTCATTCAGAGCTGGAAAAGTGTCCATAGCTTACAGCTGTGTGTGGAGTATGGAATAACTTTTTTCAGATTTATCTTTGAAGATACAGAGGTAGTTTTCTTGGAAAAGGTATGGATAAATTCCAGAGATTATTCAGAATACTGGCTTTATGGTCAATGAAAATGTATTACTTCCAAACCCAAAATAAGGGGATCTTCACGAATTATTTGTGAAAATAATGCTTGCTTTGCCATGGGTAAACACATAGAATTGAAATATTGTAACTCCCCACCACTCTAATCAGATATGAGCAAATTATTCCTTTCCTCACAAAAGGGATTTGTTATAAATAACAGGACTAGGTTGTGGCCTTAGGCACAGCCCTGAGTGCTGGGTGGTTCACAACTGCACCAACCCAGTGGGAGCACCAAGAGAACTGTTCCTCAGAGACACCCCACAAAGGCTAAACACCTCCTGAAGCTTCTCACTTTACCTGGGGGGAAGTAGCTTGTGACACTCTTTTATGGGGTGCTGTATACAGCCCCCTGTATGGACCGTCAGGCATGGGTGGGCAGGAGGAGTCATGATTCTATTTACTTACTCCAGGGGGGAAGTACACTGCTGTACACTGAGCCCTGAATGCCACAATCCAAGAAGCTCTTATGTCACCAGATAAGGGGGCAGAATCGCTGCATGACCAAATCTAGTTATAATGTAGCTTATAGTAACGTGTGACACTCTCCTGTGCAGTGTGCAGTTTGTGTAGGTACAATAGTGCCCATGGGTCTCCAAACATCAGAATCCCTGACCCACCCAAAGAACTGTTACATATATGTGCGTGTGTGTGTGTGTGTGTGTGTGTGCATGTGTATATATATATATATAAAACCAACCTTTTCCTCATTTTTCACAAGATATTGTCATGTATTTTTCAAAAGTCCTTTAAACTTATTTTACTGTTTGAAAGCTCAAGGGCTTTTTCGCAGTGCAAGAAATTCTCAATTAAATCTTTGAGGGCGTATAGCCCTTACATTCCCAGACACCACCAGATAACAATGATGATGGGTCACATAGCGCTACCTCCCTAAAGATTCCTTCATGGATTCTTCATGCTAATATGTACTTCTATTTCTTTCAGTTAAAGCGGTTATTTCACTCCTAAAATGGTATGTTTATTTTCCAATCTATTTTATCTCCCTAGCTGTGCTTTTTTCCCTTCATGTCCCTAGGAATTTCTACATTTTAAAAGCAATTCAGTCCAGGCATCTACACAGAGGATAGGAATTTGAAATTTCTTAAAAGCTATGGATATTGTGTAACCTCTTCACAGAAAAGCCCTCCCTGCTCTTTACTGAAGATTCCTACCCTGCTGGTTCATCTTCTCCTGTTTACAGACAAAAAGAACAGGAGTACTTGTGGCACCTTAGAGACTAACAAATTTATTAGAGCATAAGCTTTCGTGGGCTACAACCCACTTCTTCGGATGCATATTGAGTGAAACATATCGAGGAGATATATATACACACATACAGAGAGCATGAACAGGTGGGAGTTGTCTTCCACCTGTTTGTCTGTTTACAGACAAACATCAGTTAAAAATATACTGGAAATAATTATATGAGGGACAGTAGGCTCTGCAGAAATAGGTGTCTAGGAATGATACAGTCCATTACCATTCCACCTGCCCTGTCTTTTGTTTTTAGGGAACTAATTTTTTTATTCAATGGACTTCACCCCACAGAACAGGGAAATTGTATACAAGACGAGGAATTTTATGTCTGTCTATGTGACATCCTTTTGGGCAGAATCTGTCAAGATCTACCTAAATCAGCAGTCCAGTATTAGAGATGGTCCCCAAGGACTCACATAATTCTGATTCAGCTCAAAATTTCAGCACCCCCATATCATTCTCTCTCTCTCTCTCTCTCTCACACACACACACACACACACGAATGGTGTTCAGATTTTGGGAGGTTGGTTAACCCCGTTAAATAAACAGATGCCAACCACAGATTATGTAACCAGATCGAGGTTTAGATTATGAACCTTGCTGAAGTTTATGTAGGCAATAGAAGTAGAGCCAAATAAAGGAGCACAGGCCTCATCTGCCACATCAGCTTTGCTCATGCTCAAGATGGGTTGGCTTGGTGCAGAGTCTACCTATAGTTTCTTGGGGCTTATGTATCCTTGCACCATATAATCAGGATTTGTCTCATTTTGTAGAAAAATCATCAGCTTAAAAATCAAATTTCTCTCTCAAAATATTTCACTTCCCTTCTCTTACAAGTGACACCTATGCTTACTACAACTGAAAGAGATAAGAGAAAACAATGATTTTCTCTACTTTTTCAGTATGTTTATTTTGCACATTTGACAGTATTTTGTGTAGTCATCTTTCTACTTTTTTATGTTTATGTGGGTCTTTCACACAACAGTGTGAGAAAAAAACTGAAAAACAAATAGGAAAAATGCATTTGTAAAACCACAAGAACTGGCAAGGGAATTCAGGAACAGTTGTAGTACAGTGACAACTTTTCTCGCTCTATCTCACGCTCCTTTTTTTTTAACTGATTAGATTTCATCCAACCTGAGATCACAGTTTTTTAGAATAACCTTGCTATTCCAGAATGCTGTAATTTAGGTTTTACGTACTGCTGTGCTCTGAAGAGAACCAAGACCATCTGCTTTTAGTTTTTTTCATAGAGATCAGTCATTGCACTGGTAATTTAGTTTGATATGCACCCAACTGGAGTCTTTTGTCAGAGGATTTTCTGTGGGAAAAGTACAAGTTTGTCCTCGCAAAAAAATTCAAAATACATGTAAGATAATTAACTAAGACAAATAAAAGATTTATTCAGGTTAACATGGCAGCTTGACAGAAAATAACACTGTGTAATTCAAAGCTATGTATAGCCTCGGGTAAGATATTTGAAGAATAGGATTTATTTTGTATCCGGATTGGTGCATGTTCTATCTGAAAACTCCACATAGTACCAATGAAGAGGAGCTTTTGCTATAAGGCTCTCATTCGAGCTGCTAAATAAAGTATTTTCTAAAGGCTGTGTAGTTCAGTGTCAGGTAATAGCTATCTAACATGCCAGCATTCTAATCTCACTTTACTATCGAAAACTATTTCCTTCTCTTTACTTCAGTATTTAAGGGCATGCTCTGTGCATTCTGTTGCCAGCTTACAAGCATCAGCATTAATATGGAAATGTATTAATAAAACATATAAGAAGTTTCAAAAGTGCTATTGTAACTGCACCCCTCCATGTGGTCCTAGAGTGCTGTGGTACCAACAGTTCCTGGTAGCATGCCAGGTTTACCATCATTTAAACAAGCACCGTGCTCTTGCAGCTGCTAAGGTTTTATGTGCTTTAACACCTGTGGGTCCTAATACACGCTACCCAATGCTTTCAATACCACACCACTCCCAGAGCCCCAGACACCCTGCCTCTGTAACCCGCTCTTCTCCAACTGCCATCTTAATTCCCTTCTTGGACCCTATCACCCTCCCCAGCTGGAGAAAAAGAGCTCCAAGACATTCTCTATCTTAGCCACACGTCCAGGGGCTACTCCCCAAGCCATCAGCATGTTGGAGGACACAATTGAGGCTCCACCCACTCCTCACCTCTTCTCACCCACTTGCTCATGGGGACAGTGGCAACCTCATGAAGTCTGCTCTGCCTTGGGGAAGCCACATCGGGTACTGGTGGGGGAAAAGGTCTGGCCATGTTTAGGGCCAGATACAAATGGGCCCAATGTATCCAGGCCCAAGTCTCCATGCCCAGCATCAGGTGTTGTCATTTACAGCATTCATAAAGTGAATTGAAAGTGTTTGTAAAATGCTGCACAATCAGAACAGTGGGGTGATGCACCCAATTTGCACTGATTTGAATGACCAGACAAGGTCCAGAGAAAAATGGTGTTCTGACAAGTTATATTTTTTAAAATCTTACATATTTTAATGTAGAAATAATTGTAGACCAATGTATTGTAATAGTTGCCTGAGAGCTATAATTAAAGTAGCAAAACAGTTTCTATTAGAACTCCTTGTTTTCAAAGACTCAGAACATATGCTTTCAGAGTAAATTTTCCATACTTGGTCTCTGCCCAAAGCTGATTTTCTTCTTGTGTTTTATATTATTTCCATTTAAGTTTGAGAAAAATCCCCTTAGCCATTTCCAAGGCATGAGTGAATTGAAAAACACACTTTCCTGTTTAAAAAAAGGCTGTTATTTTTCGCTCCACACAGATAACTAAAAGACCAGAGAACCTTGAAACTTTAGATATGTCACAGAGGCCTGTATGGAGGAATGCACATTTTGATACATTTCAGAGGAACCTAGGAATTTCCATACTGGATCAGACCCATGGTCCATCTTGTCCTGTATCCTGCCTCTGACATTGTCCAGCACCAGTTGCTTCAGAGCAAGGAGTAAAGACCCTGCAGACTGTGGAGGTCTCTGCATTGCACACTTCTCCAATAGACATCCTCTTACTTTAACATCAGGGAAAGGTAATAAATATGGCAGATTTAAAGATTTTAGGATTTCTCTGAAAAAATTGCCCCATTGTTGAATAAACTGCAAATGTAAACCTGTCATTTAAAAACAAAACAGAACTAAAGCTGAATTTTGCTGCTCCCAAGCTACAGCCATCCCAGTATAATCAGATGGGATGCTACCTGGTAATAAGAGTTAGCCAGAATGCTTCTAATTTCTCCTGAATTAAGTTACAGTGAACTAAGACCATTTTATCCTTGAATGAGAGCATCCATACCAGGCTTAATACACTTTAACTTATGCACATTAACTTTACACCCTCAGCTGTTTCGCCTTAACTTACCCGAGTGCCCCTGTGTGAACAAACGCTTGGAGTGCATATAGTGTGCTAACCATTACTTTGGTGTTTAGCCATTGCCTTCTATGAGGCCAGGATTTCATCCATTATCTGGTGCCGTTTCCATGATGTTTTATTCCAAAAGAATGTGGGAAAGAATAGCAGGGGTATAAGGTGGCTATGTCCCTTTCCTCTCCTCGGTCCACTTCATTCTGAATCATCTTACAGCCCTACCACCAGGTTTTGTTGATGAAGACCTGGCCCTAAACAATCTCTAGTCCCTTCCCTTCTCAATGTGTGGCTTTCATTTGGTACAAGTCTCTCCAGTGAAATTTAAGCCTGTTTGTGCCAATGGTGATAACTTTGATCAGTGTGGTGCCCAGGCAATCATGAGTTGCAGAGCTTTTCAGACACATATTTGGTGGGTGGAAAAGATGACTGGCTTTAGAATAAACTCACTTTTAAATTCTGATAGTCCTGTTTGTTCCAAGACTTTGTGCCAGATCCTTTGGTCCTGCTTTGAGCAGGGGATTGGACTAGATGATCTCCTGAGATCTCTTCCAACCCTAATATTCTATGATTCTATGATCCTCAGTTGCTATAATCACTATAGCTCGACTGACTTCAATGGAGCCATTCCCTTTTACCCTAGCTGGGAAAGTCCTACTTCATGAGCATAAAGAAAGAACCTTAAGGAATATTAGCTTCATTGAGCTGTCCAGCAAATTAAATCAAGATTCTAGAATAATAGATGTTAGGTTTGAAGTATCCCTTGTATATAAGACCATAGATAGATGTTCATTTAGTGTAACACCCTTCATGGAGGAAGATTTTCCTCTCCACTAGCCCCTCTGATGTTACAAATTATTAGGTGCTCTGGTTTTTAGGCCTTGATGTTTTTTAGGCCTAACCTCAACCATGTATTGTAATGGTACCTCAACCATGCTTAATCCATGTCTGCTTCCCCCCAAAATCTACATATGAAATACTGCCCTTTACCTCTCTTCAACGGTTAGACCTAATTCTTTTATCATTTTATGTCCTATTCAGATCATCATATCAACTTCCTTTCTACAAAGAGGTGACCAAACAGTATGCAGTGTCCAGATGTCAAGAATTATAACATTCAAAAACCAGTCGGAGAACACTTCAACCTCCCTGGTCACTCAATTACAGACCTAAAAGTCGCAATTCTTCAACAAAAAAAATTCAAAAACAGACTCCAACGAGAAACTGCAGAATTGGAATTAATTTGCAAACTGGACACCATTAAATTAGGCTTGAATAAAGACTGGGAGTGGATGGGTCATTACACAAAGGAAAAACTATTTCCCTCTGCTAATTTTTCCCCTACTGTTACTCACACTTCTTGTCAACTATTTGAAATGATTATCACTACAAAAGTTTTTTTTCTCCTGCTGATAATAGACCACCTTAATTGATTAGTCTCGTTAGATTTGGTATGGCAACACCCATTTTTCATATTCTCTGTGTATATATATCTTCCTACTGTATTTTCCACTGCATGCATCCGATGAAGTGGGTTTTAGCCCATGAAAGCTTATGCCCAAATAAATTTGTTAGTCTCTAAGGTCCTCGTTCTTTCTCCACTTTTGTGTCTTCTTTCCATTATTGAATGGGACAAAAATTGTCTCTCTCAAATTAGAGGGCACCAGAAAACGTGTGTATATCACTTGCCTGAAGCTACCCAGTCATGCCATTGACTCACTTTGATTACCAGCCCAAGCATCCCATCTCACAGTCCCATGCCTAATCTGCTGGACTCTGCCGCTTCTCAAGCAAATCTCTAAACTGCTTCATGTATTTACAGAATAGTAACTTCAATTTAACTATTTCGCTATTTTCAGTTAAACTCCACTGTTTTGCACTGCTTCCAGATTTGGTACTATCTGCATGTTTGATAAATACGCAATTTACTTTATTCTCCAAATTATTAATAAAGATATTAAGTTGTATTGGTCACATGATAGTGATCCTTGCTGTATTCCAACCAGTCTGATGGTTTTGTACTATTATTAATTCTTCTTTGTTTATAACTTGTCAAATAACTTTGTACAGCATAATATTCTTAATCATACAAGCATCTTTCCAATTTCTTTAATTCACATGTATTACAGAATTGTGAAAGCTTTCCTAAGGTTTAGTTAAATTGAGTCCCCTAAATTCTCTTTAATGGTAGTTTTGTCAAAGAAAGAGGTCAGGATTCTTTGGCATGATCTGTTCTCTCCGAATATGTGTTGCTCATGAGTAAAACTGAGTGACTATTGCAAAAAAAAAAAAAAAAAAAAAAACTTCCACAATTGTTCACTGTGCTTTTTAAAGGATTTTTTTCCAGCCATGATTATGCTTCTTTTGGCAAACATTCCAGAAAGAGTTTCATTGGAATACATGTTCACTGGAATATATGTTCCTGAGATGTGAATTTCAAAATTACATACACAATTATCTGTGAAAACAATATTTTAAATATGGACACCTAAATATTTTGCACAGTAAATTGTTCTCTAGTCACCCAATCAGCGATAAAAAATATCATGTGTCTGAGCACTCACGACCAAGCAACACAGCTCACATGCTGTAGATTATCAAACCCACATGGCAAACTGTTGGCAAACAATCTATAGAATACAAAAATTCTGAAAAAGAATTTGTCGAATAAATTTGATTTAATGTATAAATCCAGAAAATGTCTATCTAGATCCTGATATCCCATGAGCAGAAAAGATGCTAAATTTGTCATAAACATTTTGTTGCAAATTATATTTTCAGTTCAACTTCCATACATATTGTTCTTTTCTGAGTGCTGAATCATATTACTTCTTTTATTAACCTTTAATATCTTACCCACTATTGAAGTTAAAGTAACTAGTCAAAAATAATGATTGCAGGCAAAATCTTGTATGCTTTCCCCAAAAGTTTCATTTACTTCACAGTGATAAACGAACTGGGAATACCATAGATTAGATAGACAAATACATGAGAAAGCAGGATTAATCCACCCAGTTCATTTGTTATGTAGCCCTTATGGCCAGTTTAGCCTTTTTTTTTTAAATTTAGTAGTAACTCAAGGAACCTATAGTCTGCATCCTGTAAGACATTGGCCTATGCAAGTTAGCATATGTGAAGCATAAGCCTAGAACCTTTAACATAGATAAAGTGTCTCAATGGTCACCCTAGATTTTGGGGAACTGGGAATAGTTTGATTAAGAGAAAAGTTGGCATAAAATGAAACTAGGTAAATGCAGGAATGCTGAAATGATACTAAACTTGGATATTTTACGATAGGATCATTGGCAGATGTCTAACCACAAATTTGCTTTTGCAATATGGTAATGAGTAAATAGGGATTAATATGCTAGCCTATTACATAAAGGCACCCCAGTATTATGAGGGTGAGGAAGTTGGATATGGACAGAAGAGACTGGGTGTTTGTATGAATATTCATTATGATTCCCAGGCCCTATATAAGCAAGAAGCCACATGAAAAGCTAGCTAGCCCTCCACCCTTCAATATTTTAGTGCTATAATCTATCATCTATCTTCAAGCATTGGGGATCTGGACCACTGGACACATGTGGCATGCCAGAGACAGAGCTGGTCCTTTGTCTCTTTGTCTCTTACCATCAGATCTCCACTAAAGGAGTGTGAGTATATAAGTCTATGAGCATAAGCTATGCAAGAAATAATGTTTAATATTTCTCTAATACTCTATTATTGCTATTTGCTTATGTGGTTTGTAGCTTTCTTGTCTCTATTAATTGTATCAATAAAGGTGGTTAAAGGTTGTGTTTTGCTCTCTGTGTGAGTGTCCTTGCCATACACCCCGGGATTCCCTACAAGATATTGATCTCGTCAGTTCTGACTGTTGTGTCTGATTCTGGGACAAGAACCTTAGTACACTCCTCTCATTAATTGAGTACTAACTGGCATTCATTATAGGGTCAGGCTACAGTTATAATCCATTTTTTCAACTTGAATTTTCAAAAATGATTTCTGGGCATTTTTAATTTGGGGGCTTTTCTAAGACACTTGCCATTTTAGTGTCTGAGCCAATTTGCAAATTTAACTTTCCCAAATGCCAACTGAATGTACCCCAATGCATATTAGTGCATGCAAATGAGTATTTCAGCATGTAAACAGGGGTGGGCATAAAATTTGCAAGTCCAAGTTTAAAGGCCCCAAATCTGAAAATCTGGCTTCAAATCAAGACGTATATTTAAATTTATTTCTAGGAGTTTTTAATGCCATCTTAAAGGAGATGGCTCCTACCAAGTTCAGTACTGGATCAAGCATCTTGCTGTCCATTTATGTCCTGATCCTGCAAATACTTAACACACTGGAGTTAATGGGACTGCTTGTGTGAGTAAAGTTACATTCATAAGTGTTTTTAGGATTGGGCCCTCAGGTTCCTGCAGTAATGGGACTTTGTCAATTCTTCCATCTACTCTAGATTGGGTGAATGCTGATTGGGTTAATTACATTAACCACTGTTAATCAGAACAACTGCTGTATGGGACCCATTGAAACCCAGGCTAAGCTATTGGTTCAAAGAGCTCTTAATATCTGGGCTGGATGCTTTGATTTGGTCAGTTTATTGCATTGCTATTTAAGCTGGAACTCAAATTGATCCTTATCATCAGTTCATGGGAGATGAGGATGGACTCTGCAGTTTGTATTACTTTTCTTGTTATGCTTTTCTGGTCACCTTAGAATTTCTCTATTTTCTGCATCCATTTTAATGTCTATAAATAATCAGCTCAGGTTTCATCAGTTGATATCACTACAATCCATGGAACATGAAGACAATCTAGTTGGCCAGAAAAATACATAACTAATGGTGCGGGAGGAAAGAATGCTTTCCATTTTCTGCACATGCATTAAGGGACATGTGGGTAACTAGCAGTGGCTTAAAAATGAAGGTTGCTTCTACAGAGATGACATGTGACAATGGGTTCTCAGACCATTTGTGCCTTTCTTTAATTCCTGCCTCACTCTCACTCTTCTCTAGCACCATTTTACTCACAAGGCTGTATGATCTGTATTCATTGTAAGTGTGCAGTGATGTGACAGCTGAGAAAACACCTGACCAATCAGACTCCTACAGTATCTGCAATGATTGGAATCAGACCTTTAAATTACATATGGGTCGAGTCCCAAGGGCAAAGTTACCATAGCTGTGTAGTCTTTCAGAATATAGTAAGATAGTTTCTTGCAAATTATAATCATCTCAGTTACTGGGATGGTGAAAATTAATGGGATTTGTCTGACAACAGGGCAAAGAGCTTTTTAACTTAGTGCCTTGCATTTAACCTATTGACTTGATAATGCTGGAAATCAATTCTTTAGAGAGGAATTCTGCTTTGTGTATTATTCTATGGCAATTACAACTTGGAGACTGAAATAACTTCCAAGAAATAAAGCCTAATTTATTATTTACTGAGTAAATCCTCATTATCTCCTATCATTATACAAGCACTGTTGGCACCAAAATGGGGAAGGTTATGTCAGTGTTCACATTTAATCGTGTTTGCAGTGATTTATAGACCCACCCCACAATAGCAGTAGGTTAATACTTGGCATGTAAAGTTTTACGAGGGCGATTTTATTTGGAGGCGGGGGGTGGCGGCTAAACATACAAAAGAAAACATGGTTTGCCCAGTTTAAGATATAGGAATGCAAACAAACAGAAGAATGAGAACATAATGACTGTTTAGTGGCTTAAGCACTATTTTGTGCTCCTTTAACTCAAAAGCAAGTTTGATTTTTAAACAGAAGTTTTGAATTATATCAATTCCTAATGTGGATTAGTGCCTATTGATATGGCAGGTGCCATTATAAAATTAATGGACCAGATTCTCTTTTCCACCAAGGCCCCTTTATATGGCTCTGGTGGTGTAAAGGATCTTTAACATCCCTTTATACTACTGGAGCAGTGTAAACAGGCCTTAGTGTAAATGAGAATAAGACCCACTATGTACTAATATATACCACAGTTATTTCCTATTCTAAGTATAGGGACAAGCCATGGTATATCAGATCCCATTGTGTCAATCAGATGCTTGCTCTTTTAAAAATATTGAAACTAAGTTACTTTAGTTAAAAAGCAGCAATTGGGCTATGTGTAAAACCTTTTTACACAGGATATCCTCCAGAGGTGCTCCCTGGAGTCAAAGCAAGAATGGAGATCACAAAGAAGAAGACGGAACCAAGACCAGGGATAAGTGGGGCTGGTTGAGCAGAGAAAGCAAAATGATTGTGTGGAGGAGAACAGACTTACCATTAGAGTAGAGGGCAGGCAGGGAAGGGGAATGACAGAAGCACAGGCAACTTTAATTCTAACACTGCCTAACTTTTAGTAATGTTATTTTAATGTAATTTTTGTGTGTATAATATATACATTAAAGGGACCAGGATCCCCAGACAATATAAATTGGCATAACTACATTGATTTCAATAGAGCTATGCCAATTTATTCAGCTGAGGATTTGATCTCTAAGTGATAGATAGTTTTCTCTCTCTCTCTTTCTCTCTCTCCAACTGTCTCTCCACCTAGATAGATATGCCATTTCCCTCGAAAATGAGTCGGATTGACAAAGAGCATATCCGAGATGGTGGGAATGGATACTAACACACAAGAAAGGGAATGTGATTTGTGGTGATTTTGGCACATATATTGTTGGTTCCACAATGTTTGTATTATATATAAAAATATTTTTTTCTTTTTTCCCCACTTCTCTGATCCCAGCTGCCTGTCCCTTCTCCTCTCCTGTTCTCCTTCCTATCCTCAATAGTCCCAAAGCCCTGTCCTTAAATTATCACAAGCTCTTCAGAGAGTGCTAAGTAGGTGCAGAGCCAGTGTGGCCTCCCCTGCCTGTGAAGTCTTTGGCCATGAGTTGTATTTTTCCTCTGCTGATTTCATATATAGTTTTCCTTCCAACACTTGCTCACTCACCCACAGGTGAGGTCCAACCCCACCCATTCCCCTTTTGATGTATCTCTTTGCAGTCTAATACAGTGCCTATCACTAGCCCTTTTTCTTCCCCTTGCTTGGTTTATTTTGCCTTCTCTAATTATCCCTTCTACTCTCTCACACTGCCACCTCTCCAGCTGGTCTTCACCCATCTCCCACCAAACAGTGAGGCTCCCAT
This sequence comes from Terrapene triunguis, assembly GCF_002925995.2. Taxonomy (NCBI): domain Eukaryota; kingdom Metazoa; phylum Chordata; order Testudines; family Emydidae; genus Terrapene; species Terrapene triunguis. Next base: position 22,138,583 of record NW_020664483.1, read on the forward strand.
TCCTGTAAAATTGCTTGCTGAATCCAAAACACGGGTGTCAAATGTTTGGGGCTGTGAAAGTGCCGCTGGTTTCTGTCTCTTTGCCAGAGGAAAGCATGGGCCTTTATGGGCCACATCTCCTCGTCCTCTTGAGTGGAAGGGAGGGTGGTACCACTGCTGTCAGGATCACTGGAAGGTGTGGGGCAGGAGAATCACTTGCCTCCTGGTGCTGCTTACAGCTGCTCCCAACTCTCCCGTAGGGAAAGGGCTATGCCTTAAAGGGGCCACACCTTGGTGTGATGTCTTTTGCAGTTAGTTAATATTAGGCTGAGGAATGTTTCCCTATTCCCTGTTAGTAAGAGGGCCCTTTCTGATACACAGTGGCCTCTACCTCCACACTAAGATTCTTTTAACATCATGTTGGAAGTTAGGCAGCTTTCAGCTTACCAGTTACAGTATATAAATTCTATGTTATTTATTATGGTTTTTTTAATAATACTTTGAAACTATTGTAATCTTATAATTGCTGTTTCTAGCAGCAGCCTCCCTGTAGGCCTCTGATTGTTCAGCTGTTAAAGAAAACATACTTGTTTTCACTTTAGGCATGGAAATCCATTCCCAGACTTTCAGTAAGATTCAAAAAGTGTCAACTGTGGGCATCCAGGGAATAATGTACCTCCCTAACCACTTCTAGTTGCTCTGGAAAACAAGTGGTGTTCTTCAAAAGCATGAAACAGCCCAGCAGGTGTATTATGAATTCTGATGCTTTGAGTTGCATCAAGTTACAATGTAATAGAAGCCAGTGTAACCCAATACACTGTGAAAAAACAATTGCATGGGATCACAAGTGGGTATAAAATATCATGAATTATTAGGTTCATCCCTAAAGGGCTATGTTGTTTAGAAGGTTATGGAAATTATTCTTGGATAATTCACACAGAAAGCCTGTTTCATTAGTATCCCCATACTCTTGTGACATGCTGAGTAATAAATATGAATTATAAATGACTGAAAAGGTAAACTCCAATTGACTGCAGCCAGTATTCACCAACTAAGTAGTTATTATTTATTTATTTATTTATTTTATTTAATAAGTATTTTTTCCCCAGTAGCTGGGTAGCTGATGGGTTTGGAAGAACAGAATGCAAAATGAAAGAGAAAGTGTTCGTGGGTAAGGTACTGCTACTAGCCAGCTCTGGGCAAGAGAGGCACTCATATGTGATGACTCTGATAGAGGGTCTGGTTTCTGTCAATAATTTGTAGTTCATAACAAGTGAAAAATTGGTGAAAGGGATTTATTCTGCCCCCTTGAGAAGCCAATATAAAGAAAAGAGACAGATTTAACTTACATGACCTATTACCTACTAGTATTACTAGTCATCCACAATTTCGAGGACAACATCAATGTAGGAGAGAGAGAGAGCTTGTCATACTGGGCCTGGTGTAAGGTCTGAGACCTGAACCATAGTCAGCAAAGTCAGACCATGCTGTGAACCAAAGTTAAGCTATGTAGAAAAGCAGATGCTTATAAGTTTACTGTCCGATATATGACCTTGGCAAAGGTGTTGCTAGTGCTAAAACAGAGACACTCCTAAGATACTGGGTTTATGTGTGACCACTTGAGCCCCAGCTGCCCGGGCTGACCACCCAAGTTCCAGCTGCTCAGGGCTGACAGCTTGAGACCTGCGGCTGTCTGCCCCGGGTGGGTGGTGGTTCGGTTAATACAGAGAGCCAGATAATGGAGGCTTGGATAAACAGGGTTCTACTCATGTTTTTATTTTTTTCATAAAATGTAAAACCAAAAAATTCTCGTAAAAATGTAAATTATGCATTTTTCCATGTTTTTCTGTGGCAAACAGATTTCTAGGATTCCTGTGTATGAGTAACATCAAGGTCTGCTGAACTAACTATCTGCACAGAGAGAACACACACACAGAGAACACATACACACACACACCAACTGACAACAGTCAACAATCACCATTTGTACTAATGGGTCTTCACATGACTTCATAGACCAATCAGGATGAACAACATTTACTGCACTGACCACAGAGCTATTTGCCTGGTTGTGTTGATTTAGCTGCATGTTGTTTCTGTACCTGATACTGTACGTCACTGTGATGCCAGTCAATCAGATCAGTCACCACTTGCTTGAAAATCAAATCAGAAATATTCATCTTGTGCAGATTTTCTTTCAGAGTACAGAGGCACTATCTTGGAACTATGGTGTCATCCCAAGTCAATACAGAGCAACCAAAGCCTTGACCTGACCATGTATAGGTTCACAACTCCCAGCAGTGTCCATTGCCTGTCACTTTCAGCATTACCCCATCATCACAGGACTTATTGGGTTGTCAAAGGCCAGGCAGGAATGCCAACTGACATATTCTTTCACCCACCAAGTAGGGAATTTCCTTGCAGGGCAAAGTATGGTTGGTGAGTCATTCTATCTGGGCCATTACGGTAGCCATGAAAGCCTATAGGATCTATCTAATATTTAAGACTAAGAACAACGAGTATTCAGATCAGAACTCAATCACCTTGCCTTATGAGGATGCCTAAGACAGAGGAGCTCAAAGTGCCCTTTGAAATGCTAGATTTGGAGCCAGGAAAGTGAGGGCACTTCAAGAGATAGACGGGGGGATGTTGGAAGAATGAGGGGACAATAACTGTTATGAGAGTGGTCTACAAAAGAGGTTTCATAACACTTATTGTGTGTGTATGTGTGTAGATAGATAATTACTAGATACCATGCCACTAGATTACACTAAAGAACATGCAGCATTGCTCATAGGTTTTCTAGGAGCAATACAAGTTGTATGTCTTGCAAATGGCTTCCGGTGTGCAGTTTTTTACATGGGACTCTTAACAATGACCATTGTATGGAGTACAGAGTCTATTTCTTTTCTTCCAGAAACCACAACTTATCAAAAAGTACGTGGTGCAAATGCTTATGTAACCTCACTCTGATATGATAATGAACTTTATCCCCTTTGGGACTAACCAAATCACTGACCAAGGGCTTGAAAAAAAAAGGTCCTCCTGAGGTTGAGTGGAGAGAGGTCGCTGGAGAGAGAGCAGGAGATAGAGGTGCTTTCTGGGAAAGAGGGTGGGATACTGTTTATAGGAATGGGAATGTAACAAATTATCCTTTCATTATTCTGTAACTAAGTGGAGAGTTGCTAACATACCTGAAGCAACCCCTCTTGTTACTCTTAACATCTCTTGCTAGCTGCAACTTCAAGTGTAATTTGGCCTTCCTGATTTCACTCCTGCATGCCTGAGCAATATTTTTATACTCCTCCCTGGTCATTTGTCCAATCTTCCATTTCTTGTAAGCTTCTTTTTTATGTTTAAGATCAGCAAGGATTTCACTGTTAAGCCAAGCTGGTCGCCTGCCATATTTACTATTCTTTCTACACATCGGGATGGTTTGTTCCTGCAACCTCAGTAAGGATTCTTTAAAATACAGCCAGCTCTCCTGGACTCCTTTCCCCATCATGTTATTCTCCCAGGGGATCCTGCCCATCAGTTCCGTGAGGGAGTCAAAGTCTGCTTTTCTGAAGTCCAGGGTCAGTATTCTGCCGCTCTAGATGTTCAAATCTAGATTTGCTCTGCAAATTGGTTCTTTTTGCTTTTCTACAATTTTCTCTCCATTTTAACAAATCTGTTGTTTTAAATAAGATAATACAAGTCTTAAACTATATAGGTAATTTATCTCAGACTGCCCCAAATGTAACAAAACCTCTCAACCTCTAAGGAGAGGTAGTTAAAAGTGAGGAGTGCCCCCTCTCAGTCAAACAGCACACATAATAGTGTCCTCCCCCATCAGGTGTTTGTAAGGGATGTGGTCAGATGAACACAAGACAGAAGCTTAAGGACAAATAAGTTGGAGTGGCTGCAGATGGCAAAGGCTCTGGCTGCATTAAAAACAAATGTGGTCTTGACTTGTTCATTCAGATATGCCTGTTAGTGCATGATTATCAATTGTCAGCTAAACTTACTAATTTATGGTGAGGAAATTGTACAAACTTGTTCTATGTCTTATACACCTACAAATAGAAACCTTCATTTAAAGCCAGTTAAGGTTTCTTAAGGGAAATGTCCATTTGCACAAACCTTAAAAACAAAGAAGTATCCAGGTAAAGCTTCCTCATTTAACATATGTGAACCTGCCACACATCAGTCACCCTTGCTACTCTTCCTCTTTATAAATAAATCCCTTTCACACAAACATGTACACTGGCACGATACACAACACATGGCATTCCTCCTTATAGTTCTACAGTGCAATACCTTACCTCTGAGCTGTCACATTAATGTAAGTGCCTGCCAGTGAACTGTATGAGGAATTACTTTCCTATGTGGAAATCTGAAGTTAGAGTTAAAGTTCTTCATCCTTGTGCGATGGACTGGTATGGTGTGTGTATTGCATTGTTGTACATGGAGGAAGCATTCAGGACTGCTTTATGGAGAATGGAAATGTTCAATTTTTAAAGCGAAAGATTAAAAGGTTTTTTGGAGAAAAGAGTTTGTAGTTCAGATGAATGGTATGTTGATGTATGTGTAAATTTTGAAGCTGGTGGGTGCTGTAGATTTTATGCAAAAGGAATACAAGCTTTAATGAGACACCAGCAGTGATTTTTGACTATTTATTTATTTTTCCAGGAACAGTTCCCAGTGATCAAAATCAGGCAAAAATTCACCGACCCTTCAAAGACTACTTTCTGCTTGCTTTTTTTTTTTTTTTTTTTTTTTGTAATATCTTTTTTTGTTTTTTTTTTTTTTTTTTTTTTTTAAAGCAAGCCACTGTTTAACTCAAGAAAAGTTTTACTGTCTTGTTTAAAGCAAAATCTGGCTGATTCTTAACTATTGAGCTACTGTCATAATACTGCACAGATCTTTTGCCTCCTTATTCATACAGCACTACATATTACTTTGATAAGGTAAAAATGTTTCATTTTGACTTTATAATTTCATTTAATTTCATTTAGATTTTTATATTATATATTATACATTTTGGTCATTGTCAAAATGAAATGTTTGAAGAGTTCCAAATTGAATTTTTTGGAAGTTTTGTTCCATAGGAAATTTCAAAATTTCAGCTTTTTTATTCCAATTTAAAATGAAAGCAAATTTCAAAATGTCATAATTTCCAGCAGAATGGAAATTCCATTTTCCAGCCATCCCAATTCTTTTCTTTTTTATGTCCTCACTAAGCAAACTTCAGACATGTGAGGTTTCTGCAAAATGGTATTAAATTAGATAGTACTTCAGGAGCACATCTAGTTTCTCAGAGATCATTCAAAAACATTAGAATCATAGAATCATAGAATATCAGGGTTGGAAGGGACCTCAGGAGGTCATCTAGTCCAACCCCCTGCTCAAAGCAGGACCAATTCCCAACTAAATCATCCCAGCCAGGGCTTTGTCAAGCTGGGCCTTAAAAACCTCCAAGGAAGGAGATTCCACCACCTCCCTAGGCAAAGCATTCCAGTGCTTCACCACCCTCCTAGTGAAATAGTGTTTCCTAATATCCAACCTAGACCTCCCCCACTGCAACTTGAGACCATTGCTCCTTGTTCTGTCATCTGCCACCACTGAGAACAGCCGAGCTCCATCCTCTTTGGAACCCCCCCTCAGGTAGTTGAAAGCAGCTATCAAATCCCCCCTCATTCTTCTCTTCTGGAGACTAAACAATCCCAGTTCCCTCAGCCTCTCCTCATAAGTCATGTGCTCCAGACCCCTAATCATTTTTGTTGCCCTCCGCTGGACTCTTTCCAATATTTCCACATCCTTCTTGTAGTGTGGGGCCCAAAACTGGACACAGTACTCCAGATGAGGCCTCACTAATGTCGCATAAAGGGGAACGATCACGTCCCTCAATCTGCTGGCAATGCCCCTACTTATACAGCCCAAAATGCCATGAGCCTTCTTGGCAACAAGAGCACACTGTTGACTCATATCTATCTTCTCGTCCACTGTGACCCCTAGGTCCTTTTCTGCAGAAATGCTACCTAGCCATTCGGTCCCTAGTCTGTAGCAGTGCATAGGATTCTTCCGTCCTAAGTGCAGGACTCTGCACTTGTCCTTGTTGAACCTCATCAGGTTTCTTTTGGCCCAATCCTCCAATTTGTCTAGGTCCCTCTGTATCTGATCCCTACTCTCCAGTGTATCTACCATGCCTCCCAGTTTACTGTCATCTGCAAACTTGCTGAGAGTGCAGTCCACACCATCCTCCAGATCATTAATAAAGATATTAAACAAAACCGGCCCCAGGACCGACCCTTGGGGCACTCCACTAGAAACCGGCTGCCAACTAGACACGGAGCCATTGATCACTACCCATTGACCCCGACAATCTAGCCAGCTTTCTATCCACCTTACAGTCCATTCATCCAGCCCATACTTCTTTAACTTGGCGGCAAGAATACTGTGGGAGACCGTATCAAAAGATTTGCTAAAGTCAAGGAATAACACATCCACTGCTTTCCCCTCATCCACAGAGCCAGTTATCTCCTCATAGAAGGCAATTAGGTTAGTCAGGCCCGACTTCCCCTTGGTGAATCCATGCTGACTGTTCCTGATCACTTTCCTCTCCTCTAAGTGTTTCATAATTGATTCCTTGAGGACCTGCTCCATGATTTTTCCAGGGAGTGAGGTGAGGCTGACTGGCCTGTAGTTCCCCGGATCCTCCTTCTTCCCTTTTTTAAAGATGGGCACTACATTATCCTTTTTCCAGTCATCCGGGACCTCCCCCGATCGCCATGAGTTTTCAAAGATGATGGCCAATGGCTCCGCAATCACATCCGCCAACTCCTTTAGCACCCTCGGATGCAGCGCATCCGGCCCCATGGATTTGTGCTCATCCAGTTTTTCTAAATAGTCCCGAACTACTTCTTTCTCCACAGAGGGCTGGTCTGGGAGCTGTCTGGGAGCTGACCTTGTTCGTGAAGGCAGAGGCAAAAAAAGCATTGAGTACATTCGCTTTTTCCACATCCTATGTCACTAGGTTGCCTCCCTCATTCAGTAAGGGGCCCACACTTTCCTTGACTTTCTTCTTGTTGCTAACATACCTGAAGAAACCCTTCTTGTTACTCTTAACATCTCTTGCTAGCTGCAACTCCAAGTGTGATTTGGCCTTCCTGATTTCACTCTTGCATGCCTGAGCGATATTTTTATACTCCTCCCTGGTCATTTGTCCAATCTTCCACTTCTTGTAAGCTTCTTTTTTGCGTTTAAGGTCAGCAAGGATTTCACTGTTAAGCCAAGCTGGTCGCCTGCCATATTTACTATTCTTTCTACACATCGTGATGGTTTGTTCCTGCAACCACAATAAGGATTCTTTAAAATACAGCCAGCTCTCCTGGACCCCTTTGCCCTTCATGTTTTTCTCCCAGGGGATCCTGCCCATCTGTTCCCTGAGGGAGTCAAAGTCTGTTTCTGAAGTCCAGGGTCCATATTCTGCTGCTCTCCTTTCTTCCTTGTGTCAGGATCCTGAACTCGACCATCTCATGGTCACTGCCTCCCAGGTTCCCATCCACTTTTGCTTCCCCTACTAATTCTTTTCTGTTTGTGAGCAGCAGGTCAAGAAAGACTCTGCCCCTAGTTGGTTCCTCCAGCACTTGCACCAGGAAATTGTCCCCTACGCTTTCCAAAAACTTCCATTAATTCATCTTATTGATTTTGATATAATACTTTTGTATTAATTCTAGCACAAAGTAAAAAAACAAAAACAAAAATTCCTCAACTCACACACTCAATGTGACCTGCTACAGCAAACTTATAAAATGGCTTCACTACAGCTATACAGCACAGAATGTAGGAGGACGATAGCTTTTGAATCATTTATCAAAGTATTAATCAACCATGCAATAGTTTCCTATGGCAAGCCAGTCTCTGCCATCCTGAAATATTGGAGCTAGAAAGATTTTAAATGCTCCACAAATGTAGGACTGGTCATGGGGAAAAATGAAAAATGCCAGCTTCTGATTAATAACATTGATGACCTTTTGATTGTATACAGCTGAGTGTCTGATGTTTTTTACTCTTTGCTTTTACATTCCGACTGAACTAGCAGACTTCAAAGCGGTTCAGTGCTATGTTAGTTTCACCTAGGAATCAACTTATGTGATCGTCAGACTACAAATATTGCTAATAACAGCTCATTGATGATTCTTCAGAGAGAAACACTTCTTCAGCAAGGCAAGGTATCTAACTCAGATGACTGAAATAATTGAAGACAAAACTTAGGGTAAATTTAAGTTTGGGCTTCACTCCAGTTGAGTGATCAACACCCAGATCTGAGCACCCAGATTAGCCTAGCTTGGGCGTGAGCAGCCACACTGAAAAGTCAGACTCCAGTGTGTTCACACTGGTGCTACATTAATTCATGTGAGGTGTTAAGACTGCAAGGGGCACATCACATGGTTCGTAGTGCAGCAGGGAGCTGAGCCACTCTATGATTCCTTCCCAGTGAGTTGTGGGAGAAACAAGGAGTGAACTGTGGGATTAGAGGATTCTCAGCACTCAGGTGGTTTAGCCAAAGTGGTCAGGTTACCAGCCCGAATATAAGAAGGATATGAATTTTAGCCTATACTCCAGGATGGGCTAGCTAGCCCAGGTGTAAAGACTACCACACTGAGGTGAGATGTTTTTGTGTGTGAATGGGAGCCAGGTTAGGGGCAACACCTGAGTAAGAGCCCAAGTTAGTGAAGACAAGCCCTTAGTAGCATACAGGTGTTACTATGCCCTTCCAAGCATGTCATTCACCTAAGAGTCCCTGATTCAGGAAAGCATTTAAGCATATTCTTAATTTCATCCCAGTTTAGGTAAACGCTTAAGCACATGTTTAACTTTCTGCATGTGAGCACTGTACACTTTGTATTCTGTGTTGTTATTGAAATCAATATATTTGAAAATGTAGAAAACATCCAAAATATTTAAATACATGGTATTCTGTTATTGTTTAACAGTACAATTAATTACACGATTAATCACAGTTAATTTTTTTAATCGTGTGATTAATCATGATTATTTTTTTTAATTGCCTGACAGCCCTACTTATGAAAATACATTTCATTATGGGCAGTGCCTGGCATACACCCAGATCACCAAAAATACACTTAACAGTAAACCTATACTGAACATAATTTAATCTTTGATGATTCTGAAGGTCCTTCAGGGTCTTGCAGTGCCTCAGGGTCATCGTTTTCAACATCAATTATCAGTGTAGATGTAGAAGGTGTAGGAGATTGGGCTGAATCTGTAATGACCCTATGACACATGCTGGAAGCTGCTTTATTGAATAAATCCCTGATATCAGCTTGTCTTCTGCCTCTTTTGCATAAAAGTAGAGTGCAGAATGTGCAATGCATAACCTCCTGGGCAGCATGCTAGTCCCAGTTACAAGACTGAAGATTTGTATTGGGAGATATCAGAAATGCCGGTTAAAAGAGCTTTCTGGTTGATATTGTGCCAGATAACACAGCCTTTATTGTATTCGGAGATGGGCAAATTCATTTGAACAAAATAAAAAAAAAATCCCAAAGCTTCATCTACATCCAGAGGGAAAGCTTTTGATGAAATGAAGACACTACAAGTACCAAAATGCCACAAGAAGCAATGCTATTCTAGTGGGGCGGCGGGGGGGGGGGCGGAAACGAGCTCAATAACGTGGAGGGGTACATGCAAATGTTAATGCTATACCACTGCTATTGACTGTAGGGAACAATGCATAGAGAGTGCTTCTGCAGAGTTTGGGAAAAAGGGAGTATGCTCAGTGTGAGGCAGCACTTCCCTTTCTGGGGATGTGGGCAGGGTCCAAAAGTGAGGTTTTTAAAACTGCCTGTGAGGTGGGAAGGTCCCATAGCTCAGGCTGCAGCCCAAGACCAGAAGTCTACACTACAATGAAACAACCCTGCAACCCAATCCCCAGGAGACCAAATCAGCTGGCATGGGCATGGGCCAGCCACAGGTTTTTATTTGCAGTGTAAACATCACCTATCTCCCATTGAAAATCAATTAGTCAATCACTTAGGTGCTTTTAAAATCCCAGCCCAAGTGCATTATTGTTCCTTCCACCGACAGGAGGTGGGAGCAGGGAGACTTGGGCAATAAATATTTAGAACAAAATATCTTTCTTACATAGAAATTCTTGATAGAAATTAACTGACTTATGTTTTACTTTTACAAAATATTTCCCTTCAATATTTTTATCACTTTCTTCAGTAATTTTGAAACCAAAACAGACTGTCTTTTAATTTGCAAGAGTTGTTTCAAGAATTAAAAAGGGGATGGGAGGATGAGGAGGGAAAGGCAATGAGAAAATGAATGCTGGAAAGAAGTTGGCCAATAGGATGACTTTCCTTTTAATTTTAACTCATTCTGTGAAAACTTGAATCCATTGCCAAGAACTAGGGCTAAGATATGAGAGCAGGTTGAGTATGAGGGTGTGGGTGAGTAGAAAAACTGCCATCTGGCACAGCAGGATTTAACAAAAGCCTTTGGGTTTAGCTAATTCTGCCCTGCTATACCTGCAGCCAATGCCAGGCATAGAAGGAGGATAAAGAAGGGAGTCTGGCTCAGTTGGGGCTGACTGGCAAGGAGGCAGGAACTCTCTGTCTGCCTGCCTGCCGGGATGGATCAGGGACCTGCCAGCGAGTGCAGCCACTTGAGGCAAGTAAGGGTTCCCCTGCCAAGAGGAGCCTGCATATAAGCCCCAGCCACAGGATAACTGGGCTAGTGGGGCCATGCCCCAAACTGAACAGACTTGTAGGAAGTAGCCCAGGGAAGCTGGTTTTGACTCGCTGGGAGGGAGACTTATCTCCCCTGTTTAGGGGTTGACCTACACAGGGCCCTGGGCTGGGACCTAGTGGAGAGGGAGGGCCTGGGTCCCCCTACCATCCCTTCTGGCCTTACAGACTGAAAGACCAGTGATCTAGCCACTAGGCCACCCAGCCAAAGAAGACCCTATCACAGAGGGGTAGGATTGATAGGGAAAATTGGTCAAATTACCTGCTGAAAGCAAGAATAATCAGAAGGAAAAACATCAGTGAATGGATTATAGAGTAGAAAGCAACGTGCTAATCTAAGTGGCAGATCAAATTTTAGGTAGTTCTAGAAAGGGCTACATGTGTTCTGCTGATTGCAAGGGCCAAATTCAGTTCCGAGTTATACCGGTGTAACTCTCAATGACTTAATTCTAACTGAGAGAAGAAGTGTTCATAAAAGGCTTATAACAGTAAGCAACTGAAAATCACTATAAACATAAAATAATTGACTAAACACAAAGCAAAATGTAAAGTGAAAAAGTGACAATAGGCATTGCAAAATATTAAGAGGATCTAATGGAACAAAAGGCTATTGCTCTAGTCAAAAGACAATGGGAATATAGGCTTCATTCTAGCTGTTTGGGTTTTTTTAAACGGTATCTTGAAAGCTAAGATCCTTTGTCAGTGGCACAGAGATTCTATTGAAATTAGAGGTGCATATGGTAACCTTTGTAAGGTTAAAATGTAGCTAATGAATAATCTTACAACACAATTTTCCACAAAAAATATGCAAAATATTTAATCCTTAGTTCTTAACATTTAAAAATAAATGGTACTGCAGGAATGGTAAGCAGTAACTCATTGGTTTATTTGGAAGAAAAACATGATTTGATCTGTCATTCTTCTGTAACAATTATTATCAGGTTTAGTCAAACATGTTCAATCTAAGCTTTTTTTCCTATGGAAAAGAGGATTTTCAACTAAATGAACATTTTTGTGGAAAGGGTTTGCTTTCCTCAATTTTTTTTTCCAGGCAACCGAAAACCCATAAACTGAACATTTTATGATTGTCAAAATTTTCATGAAAACACAACAAATGAAAGTTTTCTCATTTTTATAGAAAATTTTTACTAACAAAAAAATATTTTCTGACCAGCTCCATTTATTACCGTAATTACAGGATTCTTTGCAGTGTTCTTGTAGCTATGTTGGTCTCAGGATACATGAGAGACAAGGTACCTGAGGTAATATCTTTTATTGGAGCAATTTCTGTTGGTGGAAGGGACAAGCTTTTGAGTTTCACAGAGTTCTTCTTCAGATCTGTGGGAGGTAACCTGAATGTCTAAGCAAAATACAAGTTGGGACAGATTGTTAAGCATAAGGAGTTCACACATAGGAGACCAGCTGTGGGAGACCACTTAAAATGAAGTGGACAGTTAAGAGTTGTCAGGCAGCAAAGTGTATTCTTCTTTACTCAGTTAAGCCAAGTTTCCACAGTTATGGTTAATAAGAAAGATACAATAACATTGTGAGGTTGTGTGTATACTCTGGTGCCCATTCATTTACTCAAAACAACTTCAAAGGAGCTACACAAATTTATACCAGCTGGGGACCTAGTCCCTTATATGTAACCTAGGCCTACAAGTTATACTGATGCAAGCACCCAAAGCATTTTCTGGTGCTAAAACATTATAGAGACTGATTTCCTCCATTGCTTTGCATGTGGTGTAACTATTTAGGCTTTGATTCCTTAAGGCAAGGCCTTAAGCACTTAACGTTAAGCCCACCAGCAGTCCATTAAAGTTAATATTCTTCAGTTCTGAAGACAAGTCAGTTATAAGCCTAACTACGTTGCTGAAGCAGGGCCTTAGATTTCAGTAAAGTGAATGCAAAATGGGTGTAAAATGCTCCCTCTCTGATGTGGTCATGATTTACATTCACTTTGCATAGATGTAAATGACTACATAAGGTGAAGGAACAGGCCCAGTTACTTTTTGCCTGATGTAAAGTGTTTGGAACCCTTTTGTGAGCTCCGGTTACGATTTTCATTCCTTTCAGTTACTTGTGTGTCTAAATCCCCCTGTCAGCTTTGAACTTCTCAGTGGTATTCTCAAATTTATGTTAATGTTTACTCTCTAAATGTTATTACTTATATATAGTATTAATGTTCTGAAAAGCCTGAGATGTTTCCTATTTAGGGGGTTTGCTTTGTCTGATTTCTGCCAGGCTCTACCTTAACTTCCACTAGAATTTTCTCCTAGAGAGAGAAGTTTTTTCAGTTATGTCCAAAATTTGGTACTTCTTACTGAAAAATCCATGAAAGCAAAATATTCAAATCCTGGAGTCTTTGAGAAGATGTATGCTTTGAGAAGATGTATGCTGACTATTGTACAGTAAGTATATGTTTTTTTTTTTTAACAAAAGCTGAATTAAATTGTTCCAATAAATATTGCCCCAACTTGATTTCTGACATAAATGATATGGGAAAGGGACCAAATTGCTATGCTCATAAACTGCTCCTGAACTGCAGTGTGCCTTTTGTGGCACCAGTCTGCTATGACCTTGATTCTTTCTGCCAGTCAGCCCAGATAAAATGAATCCTGACAGAAATAATTTCCTTGAGAAAAGTGGAAAAGTTAATAGGGGGAGCTGAGCCTGTATATCCCTGTATGCTTCAGTGATGGAGGTTCTGTTTACATAATATAGTGACAGTATAAAATGGTACAAAATTATACATAGCCCTGCTTAGTCTGACATTCTAGTGCAGCAGGAATGTTAGAGGAGATAAAAACATACAAGTAAAGTGGCAGGGCTTTTTATGCTAATTTTCAAATGTGTCACACATCCTGGAGAAAGACCAAAAGGAGATGTGGAATCTGTACTTAAACAAGAATGTTAAACAGGGTTAGGATTATATGATAATACTTTAAAACGAAACAAAATGAGCTTCTCCACAGTCTAAAGGGCCAGATCCTCAGCTGGTGTAAATAGACAGGCCTGTTGACTTTAATAGAGCTATGCAAATTTACAGCAGCTGAGAATCTGGTTAGAATACTTTATCTTGAGTCTTACATCTATCTTGGTACCATCTAGTTGAAAGCCCCATGGTGCTATTTGAAAAGCTCCATTGTGCAGGGTGGAAAACAAGCATTTTCTCAATAAACAGGTCATAGTTCGGTTTATGTGGAAACTTTTAGGCAAAAATATCAGTGAAAATTTGAGCAATTTTGTTAATCGTGATTTTTCACTCACAAATTTTTCCTTTTTTTGATGAAATATGACCATTGGGGATTTTCACATAGGAAGCATGCAAAAAAACTCTTGATGGTTTGTTATGTTCTTATGATCACTGACTTTATTCTGCTTCACTTCCACCTTCTTTGTTGTGTTCTTTTGTTCTGTTCTTCATTTCATTGCCTGCCTTCTAGAGCCCATCTACAGTGTCTGAAGTGAGAAATGGAAGACCTAGAGCACAAGTGGAGACTTGGATTCCTAATGTCAGTTTGGCTAAAGAACTATGGGGGAACATCACCCTGCCATATATGGCTGAAAGAGAACCACCTGCACACTGATCCTCAGTGCACTTAAAAGAACGGTTACATAAAATGCTGGCTACTCACATTACATAAGGCCAGGGGGAGGACTGAAGTCCCCGGGAAATCATGACTACAGTATGAAGGGATCTGATCCTGCCAATACTAAATGACATGAGTAAGAATCATGAAGTCGAATCCAATGCCCACTGAAGATTATGAAAAGACTTCCTTTGATTTAAAGGGGCTTTGGATCAGGCTCACTGGAAGTAATTACTTCCATTATCTTCAGTGTGACTATTTGAATGAGTAAGAACTAATTGCACCAATTAATGTGCTGGACCAAGCCCTAACTTTTTAAACATACAGATGCCAAATGTTGGCCAGCTTCTCAACTGGCGTAAATAAGCATTGAATCAGTGAATGTATGGCAATTTTTATCAGCTGAGGTTACAACATAAAATATTTCCTGACCTTTAAAGAAGGCTGGCAACAGCAAGTCTGCACTATGCAATTCATGGCCGTGATGAATTAATATTTTGTATTTGCAACAAATCTCAAAGTTTCATTGAGTTTCATTAATATAATAAACTAAGCAACTTGTTGTGTTATGCATATCCCTCCTCTATCAAATTCAAACACAATACTGGTGTACTTTAGGGGTGCACTCTATGCCCTTTAACAACTGCTTTCTCAGTAGCAGGGGAACATACATTCTATTTATACAGAGAAACCAATTCTTATTTCCTTCATGTACAATAGGCAGGATGATCAATATGCAGGTATACAGTCCAACTGATCAATTACCTAGAGACAAAACTATTCAAGTAATTACCTTACATACAGCAATGCAAAGATTAGGTGAATCTTACGAAGTTAATTTTATGGATCTTTGAGTCTGGGTAATTTAAGGTTTAATTAATTAACTGAATTTTACCTCAAGTGTCTTACAAAATCTCCAGACCATTTTTTTCCACAAACGACTGAACTGCACAAGTCAGAGTCATCAGCATGTGTGGTTCTGAAGCTGCTTGTTTCCAAGACAATGTATCACATTACTGATATATATAACAAATGACATGGGTCTTAAAATAAATCTGTATGGCATGCCTTTCTCATTACATCAGGTTGAATTTGTTTTATATCATTTGCATATTGTATTCACCTGGACACACAATTCTGAAAACCACCCAAGGCCACTCAATTAATATCAGAGTCAAGCAACCTTTAAATTAATAGCGAGCAATTGGATGCATCACAGGCTTTAGTTAAATCTTTAAAAAAAAAGCAGTGTGTATCTGTTTGTCTATTACCCAAAGACTCATTTATATACATGGTTGATGCAGTGACAGTATCATGTAAGAGATCTAAACCCTGACTTGAGGCATCCTTGTAATATCATGACATCACCCTACTTTTCCCTCCATACCTTCAGTTTGTAATGTCTTTTTCTTTTGGAGAGCCATGGAACTCTTTGTAAATACAGACCAGTTAGAATTGAGTTATGTTATGGATATCTGTACGTACATCACCACCATAAAATGCAAAAGCAAAAACTGTCATTATTTCAATTCCTGCTCATCAGTAATAATATAACTTTGCACTTACGTAGCATGTTTCAATCAAAGATCTCAAAGCACTTTACAAACATTAACTAGGGAAGCCTGACCCTGGTGAGATAGATTATTAATAACCATTTAACAGATGGCCAGAATAAGATACTGTGAGAAAATTTCCAGAAGGGGAGGTGCAAAGATAAGAATTTGTGTAACTGCAATCTGTATCTGCATACACAATTATGGTTGCCCATGAAAATTGAATATTTCTACTGCATGTCATTTGCCTGTATGAATGTGTTTTTTTCCATGCCCCACTGTGGTAGCTGCATACTTAAATATACATACAGTAGCTCTGTGTAAATAACAGATTATTTGATTTGTTGGAAGTTCCAAAAAATGTGGAAAAAATAGTTTTGGGTCCTCCTGAAACCATTTCTTTTCAAAATTGTTGGTGAAACAACAAGTAGAAAAAAATAGTTTGGGGTCAAAAGAAACATTTCATTTCATTTTCAGCCTTATTTTTACATTTTTAATTTTTTTAATAAAAGTGAATGACATTTCTATTTTTAATTTTAAAACATTTAATTTTTTCAGAACTTTTTGTTGGTTATGTTATTTTTTTAATGAAAATTCAATGAAAACAATATGAATTTGTGAAATGGTTTAGTCAATCTCATTCTGCATTTTTTGGCAAAGAAAAGGGTAAACCAAAATGTTTTTGCCCAGCTCTAATATGTACAGACTTTCACCTCTACCTTCATGACATCTTGATTCAAGGAAGTGGCAGTGAATGAGTTGCCCAAAGCTATACAGTGAGTCAGGACCAAAAAACATGGGTCTGGTACTGGCATACGTGAGATCAGAATCAGGCACCAAAACACCATGCTTTAGGTATTAACCGCTAGATCATAAGCCCTCACTAGAAAAAGAAGAGGAAAGTTTGAAAACAGGTGAAAAGACAATTTCTGCTTTCCTAGAGCAAATAAAACAGTCGGCTCCTTTACTTCTCATAGAGGAGAGATGAATAAAGCACATATGGAGTTTCTAGCCCAAGCTGGTTTTCAAATGTGCTTTTCCAAAACGACAGAATGTCTGTCAGTGTCTTGTTTTTAACTCTCATATCTAACAAACGTCAGGTCTGAGTTGCCTCAAATCTAATTCAACTGTTCCCATCTAACACAGGTCCACAGATTGAAAATTTAAAATGAATTGGTTTAGCTTGGGCAATACTACAGAGGAAAGTAGTTAATATTGGACTCAGAATGGAAAGCTAATTGCTATTAAAGCCTACCTGCTTCTCCCTGGTGCTTTAGAAACTGTGATGTACTTTCAAAAGCAAACAGTGGTTATGCAAACCTGCCAAGTCTGTTGGAGTGCTTAGGAATCTTGCTTGTTATGCCAGAGTTATTAGCAGGCCTGTAATGTTTGCATAATGCAGATGGAGTTTTCTGAAGTTTCTACTTCAGAAATGAATAATTTCTAAAATATGGTGCCCTGTCTTGAAAATGCCAAAGGGCACTATGAGGTTGCCAGAATGTAATGAACAAACCTAATCTGAAGTATCTATGCCTCACCTTTATGCAAATAAGATGGGATTGAAAACTGTGCTGTAAAAATACTTTGATCACGGAAATTATTGAAATTTTTACAATCTCATATCTCCAAATTGATGTGTCCAATTCATCTTCTAAGTTTGGCATCAAACTTCCCTTCTGGTGCTACTCGCCACACTCACGTACGCACCCTGCATGCTAATTTGCAGTCTGACAGTGTTTACTATGCAGGCAAGAAAAGTTACATTTGCTGTTCAGGCATTTGAAAGTTAAGTGTTACTTAAAATTTTTGAACAAGGCATTAGTTCTCCTTTATTGGGGTAGGTAGCAGAGCAGTACCACGAGAGGAGCTGAACAGGAAGAAGGCAGAATTGAGACCTTTCAAAGTTTTGGCCCAAGCAAGGGGACCTGGGGGCGTCATTTGAGCTCCGCGCCTCAGGTGCCAAAATGTTGTGGGCTGGCCCTGCCTATAGATTACAGATAGCAAGGGCTCCGCTGAAATCATGCCACACATTCATCCTTGGCATAACTCCAGAGATAGCAGCACAGTTTAACTGTGGTTGAATTTGGACCCAGACTTATTCTCTACTTACACACTATCACAGCGAGCAACATTTGGCCCATGGATTTTTCTAAACTGCTTGTCATTCATTTTTTTAAAAAACAAGGAATATTTTCACAATGGGCCAAAATATGTACCCTCATTTATAGTAGTGTAATCCTGTGTGACTCCATGGCCTGCAATAGTTACTCAGAATTTACATCACTATAACTGAGAGCAAGCTGTGACCCATTCTCGGCTCGTGTAAATTGTCTAGCTCCATCCACTGAAATTAAAGGAACTATGACAATTTACACTAGCTGAAGCTCTGCCCCGTTATATTTAATTTCCATGTCAAAATGTTATAGATGTGTTATCTGTATTTTCAAACCATTTGATCCACCTCTACTAAACAACCTAAATTAGCCCACCACTAAAACAGAGAAAGTTTAGTCTCCTTGCATTGGGAAAGTAAGTCTGAAGATGGAGGCATGGTATTCCATTGCCTACTACTGCAGTAGACTTTCTTTGTAACAGTACAATGCACACTTCACTTCTCTACAGAGGAAAAAGGACAGTAAGCTATCTAAACTCCTACCTGCCACAGGGGGCTACAACAGTGGTACCCTCAACTCATCTAACAATATTGTCAACCTTTCCAACCACACACTTAGCCCAGCAGAAGAGTCTGTCCTATCTCGGGGACTCTCTTTCTGTCCCACCATCCCCACGAACACGATACAGTTCTGCGGTGATCTGGAAGCCTACTTTCGTCGTCTCCGACTCAAGGAATATTTTCAACGCACCACTGAACAGTGCACTGACCCACAGGAACCCTCCTACCAACACTACAAGAAGAAGAACTCTGCGTGGACTCCTCCTGACAGTCGAAATGACAGACTGGACCTCTACATAGAGTGCTTCCGCAGACGTGCACAGGCTGAAATTGTGGACAAACAACATCACTTGTCCCATAACCTCAGCCATACAGAACGCAATGCCATCCACAGCCTCAGAAACAACTCTGACATTATCATCAAAGGGGCTGACAAAGGAGGTGCTGTTGTCATAATGAACAGGTTGGATTATGAACAGGAGGCTGCCAGGCAACTCTCCAAGACCACATTCTACAGGCCACTATCCTCTGATCCCACTGAGGAATACCAAAAGAAACTACACCATCTGCTCAAGAAATTCCCAGCTACAGTATGGGAACAAATCTACATGGACACACCCCCAAATCCCCGACCAGGGGTATTCTATCTGCTACCCAAGATCCATAAACCCGGAAACCCTGGACGCCCCATCATCTCAGGCATTGGCACTCTTACAGCAGGATTATCTGGCTATTTGGACTCTCTCCTCAGACCCTACGCTACCAGCACTCCCAGCTATCTTCGAGACACCACCAACTTCCTGAGGAAACTACAATGCATTGGTGTTCTTCCTGAAAACACCATCCTGGCCACCATGGATGTAGAAGCGCTTTACACCAACATTCCACATGAGGATGGACTACAAGCTGTCAGGAACAGTATCCCTGATGAGGCCACAGCATGCCTGGTGGCTGAGCTTTGTGACTTTGTCCTCACCCACAACCACTTCAGATTTGAGGACAACTTATACCTTCAAGTCAGTGGCACTGCTATGGGTACCCGCATGGCCCCACAGTATGCCAACATTTTTATGGCTGACTTAGAACAACGCTTCCTCAGCTCTCGTCCCCTAGTGCCCCTCCTCTACTTGCACTACATTGATGACATCTTCATCATATGGACCCACGGAAAGGAGGCCCTTGAAGAATTCCACCTGGACTTCAACAATTTCCACCCCACCATCAACCTCAGCCTGGACCAGTCCACACAAGAGATCCACTTCCTGGACACTACAGTGCAAATAAGTGATGGTCACATAAACACCACCCTATACCGGAAACCTACTGAGCGCTATACGTACCTACATGCCTCCAGCTTCCATCCAAGACACATCACACAATCCATTGTCTACAGCCAAGCCCTAAGATACAACCGAATTTGCTCCAACCCCTCAGACAGAGACAA
The DNA here is from genome assembly GCF_002925995.2 of Terrapene triunguis. Lineage (NCBI taxonomy): Eukaryota > Metazoa > Chordata > Testudines > Emydidae > Terrapene > Terrapene triunguis. The sequence continues at coordinate 22,158,583 of NW_020664483.1, forward strand.
ACACCTACAAGATCTTTATCAAGCATTCGTAAAACTACAATACCCACCTGGGGAAGTGAGGAAACAGATCGACAGAGCAAGACGGGTACCCAGAAATCACCTACTACAGGACAGGCCCAACAAGGACAATAACAGAACACCACTGGCCATCACATACAGCTCCCAGCTAAAACCTCTCCAGCGCATTATCCACGATCTACAACCTATCCTGGAAAATGATCCTTCACTCTCACAGACCTTGGGAGGCAGGCCAGTCCTCGCTTACAGACAACCCCCCAACCTGAAGCAAATACTCACCAGCAACTACACACCACACCACAGAAACACCAACCCAGGAACCAATCCCTGTAGCAAACCTCGTTGCCTACTCTGTCCCCATATCTACTCTGGCGACACCATCAGAGGACCCAACCACATCAGCCACACCATCAAGGGCTCATTCACCTGCACATCCACTAATGTTATATATGCCATCATGTGC
>NW_020664483.1:22159073-22176031 GCF_002925995.2 Terrapene triunguis
AGATGGGGTTTGGGGGTTCAGATAGGCCCAGAGCAAAAGAGTTTCATCGACACTTTTGGCCTTCCGCTCTCCTGAGTTACCTGGTAGCTATGCCTAGTGGCCCCCAACAAGCCTGCTCAACACAATCATACCATTGTTTCAAGAGATAAGAAAAGTAATTGCAGTGGGGAGCCATCCTGAACCTGCTCAGAACTCCAGCACGTCCTCTGATCTAGGAATAGCTCTAAAAGGTATTCTTCATGTGACATAATGGTCAGCTTTTTCCCCTTTGTGAGTGTGAGCTTTCTTTTGCTCCGGTTCATTTGGTTCAAATTTCTGAAATCCTGTAATTGAATTACTTGGACTAAATTCATCCCTTTCAATGGAATGACATCGGGGAATTGTAATATTTGTGATTAGAACGGTAGAAGCAGTGACATCTTCTTGGCAAGCACAAGATTTTCTAATGGTACTAACTGCCTGTATGTTTCTTCTAGAGAAGATCATATTGCATTCTGAAGAGTTGCTGAGTTGGGTACTATTTCTTTAAAGGACTCTACAGCAGTGAGAACAGAGTAAGTGGATGTATCATGAAGCTGGTTGTGGGAACCTTATTTTTTGGTTAACAGTCACAACTTTGAATCTCCAGAACTATTAACGAGTAGCAGAAAATTATGTGCACAAATAGCTGAAAGTTATACACATGAGGAGAGACAGAGGTGTGCAACTGGGCTGAGCCTAGAAAAACCTGTTGTTAAACCCAAACTCACATATATGTGAAGAATTACATTTTACAGTCAAAAACATAAAGATTAATCCCTCTATTACAGATATATGCTAGAGGACTCATTTTCACATACGGTAGTTTTATGCATCCCTGTTTTATATGCTGGATGACTAATTCACAGTGAATAATTTTTCTGCTCATGATCTGTGAATAGTTTACATAATTATTCACTCACACCAATGTGCAGAAGGCCTGGACAAAGCCTATACGCCACTTAAATCCCAATGAAATAATACATTGAGGGATTAAGTGGGACTTTAGTGGCATACAGGCCTTCTACTGGCCCTGCACAGAAGTGAATTTCGCTCTCATTGAGGATTCTAGATTGTGTGAGAGCTGTTTGAGTATTCAAAAGTTGAGCTGGGTTGATAAGTTATGACTGGATGTATAAAGTCAGATCCTCAGCTGATGTAAATTGACCTACCTATTGAAGTCACTAGAGCTATGTTGATTTACACCAGCTGGAGATCTTAGCCATAGACTCTGAGTCTCTTCTTACTTCCACCAATGTAAGTTAGTATTAATTGCAGTGAAGTCTATGTTGCTGACATCTGGGTAAAATAGTTGTAAGTGAGACGAGTATGGGGCCTATCACATGATAGTTTTCTGTTTCCTGATTGGATATGTATGACTCTTACAATATTTAACTGAATGCACTTTGATCTGAGTTTCAAATCAGTTCCAGTTATAATGTTCCAAGTGCAGTGTAGATGGGACCTACCAGTGAATGTCACATCAAGAAGCCTATCTACTCTGAATTGTATTTGTTGTTCTTCAGGACTTGATTTATCAGATGAACTTCACCCATTAAAAGTGACTCCATATTGCAATCTTGCATGCTATCTTTTAAAATCAAATCCAGCTTTACAAGTAATTTATTTTTGCCTAATTGTAAATATAGTAGTCTACAGCCAGAAGGCAGCTGGGCCTTTTTTTTTCTCAGTTGCTATTGTATTTTTAAAAAGCTGAACTATAATTCCACTGGTCTGCACTTCTCTCCCTATAGACCACTACTGTAAACCTGGAGCAACTGCACTGAGAGAGGTCACAGCATGTGCAGTGAGACTTAGTGCTGCCTCCAGCTTTTTCTGCAGATTGGGTGAAAGGGCATACTGCTTAACATGACTCCTTCGCATCACCTTTGGCCCCGCCAATTTTTCATTGTGGCTGCTTGGCCATGCACACATTTGGCAGAGGGGAAAGATAGTTACATGAGAGTAGGGCTAGCTGGAAAATAGTAAATAAAATTGCAAAACATTTTAATGATAAAAAATTCTCCATTTTTTTCTTCTGTACATTCTCCACCCAGCTCTAGTAGAGAGTAGCATCCCAGGTAACCTCTTGTCTCTTCTTTATTGGCCTTCCATGGCTTTCTCTGTTAATAAATTCCTTTCAGAGTGTGTGTGTGTGTTTTTTTTATCTGAAGATGGCTTGTGGAAAGCATAACCATTGTGCATACTTTTGCGAATAAATGTTCCTGAGAGTATTCACACTGGAAGACATAGACGGGGACGGTGTTAGCAGTGGGAACAATAGGGAAAATGCAGATTTGGGTGCATATAATAGAGGAAGAAGTGGCAGGAATTAATTCCCAGTTCAGGAAAGTCCTTAAGCCCATGCTCAGATACATTATTATTATTCAAGACAACACTTAGGAGCATGCTTAACTTTACATTTGAAAAACTTTACAGCACAGAAGGATAGACTCTAAGGCTATGTCTACACTGCACACCTTACAATGGCACGGCTGTGCTGCTACAGCTACGCTGTTGTAAGGTACGCAGTGTATCTGCTCTTTGTCAGCAGGAGAGAGCTCTCCCAATGACAAAATAAAACCACCCCCAACAAGGAACAGTAGCTTCGTCGCTGGGAGAGCGTCTCCAGATGAGGAAACACTGTCCACACCAGAACTTTGCATCATTAAAACTTTTGTTGTTCAGGGTGACATTTTTTCATACTCCTGAACAACAAAAGTTTTAACAATGAAAGTGTAGTGTAGACATAGTCTAATTTTCCAAACAGGAGCTTAGAAATGTATGCACAACTGCATTCCAACATTTGTGTAATTACACTGCTGGAGAATTTGTGCCCGCAAAGCGATAGTTAGAGGTCTAAATGGGCATTAGCAAACTTGACTTCTCACCTGCACATACCTACCTTCACCTAATATTGTGGTAATGGTTCACACTAATTCAGGAACATACTTTTGCTTCTGCTCCTCAGACGTCTTCTTGTGAAAGTTTGGCCTACAAAGACAAATTTTCTGCTTACGTATTTCACGTTATCTTAGCATCATTGAAAAATATAACCAGTTACACGTATGCAACTCCACTGAAGATAATTGGATTACACAGGTGAAACTGAGAGCCCAATTTGGCCTAATATGTAAAAACAAATCAGAAACACATATTTATTGTTCACATTCATCAATAGCCACATACCAAGGAAATAAATCATACTGATTCTTTTCTGCAAAGATGTTTATTCTGTGTAACACTAATCAACTTCCCCCCCCCCCATTTATCTTCAGGTGCAGTTTAACTCATTTAGGTGTCTAAGGAATTGTGTGCAGCTGCAAATCAGGTAGTCTAATTTAAATAATCCAAATCAAACCCACAATTTATTTGTACCCATACAACTGTGGTTATAACAATGGAGACTTGCTCTGGCCGGACTGAAAATTTGGCCCTAATTTTAGGTGACGTCAACTATTGTGCTTTGTTTTGACAAGAATTCTATACAAATTAGAACAAATACTGTAGACACTTTGGTTAGGATACAAACGTATTATTACTGCACTACTGGATTTGATTCCTAGTAGTACACTGGGGTCATATTCTGATGTCAGTTATTCCACTCAAGCCAGGTGGGTTGTTATGGATTTGCATCACAGTAACTGACATCAGAATCTGGACCCAGATGTACCAGGTTTTAAAAAAAACAACATCATAAACTCCTGAAATATCTTGATTAGATACAACTTTTTTTTTCTGGGAACCCAATAATTTTTGAAACCTTTGGAACCAGTTCCACTAGTGTTCTCCTGCAAGGGATTCTCCCTCCCTCCTCGGCCCCTCTCCTCCACTCACTATAATTTGTTGATAAAAAGATTCTATTAAAATCAATTTTAAAACATTCAATTAAAAAGTCTCAAAAATCATGAAAATATTCACAAAAAACTGGATTTTTTTGTTTGTTTTGTTTGTGATTTAAAAAAAAAACATTGAAAACAGGACTGTGTTAATGAAACGTTTTCTCTGCAAAAAATAAAATAAAATGTGCCAGCTCTGTCTATAGCAATCTCTAAAACATTGCTGTCAATGGAGTGCCCAGTGGGTCTGATCCAAATCTTTCCACTGATTTCAATGGGTTTTGGATCAGGCCTTAAGTGTGTAAGATTTATTTATGTGAGAACAAATTCCATGATCAGGTCTTAAATATGTGTTGTGATCTTGGCGATGGATCTTCCAGGAAGAGAAATCTATATACTGACATCTTTTACATTGTTCCTTTTACACATTTCTAGCTGCCAAGAAGGCAAACTTTACATAGAAATTATCTACTCGATAGCATGGGGTGCGGGGAGAACAGTAGTTGGGAGAGGTTGTTATTTTTCTTAGAAAAGGTGTTCAGAAACTGTTGTTAACCATGTATTCTTCAATCAGTGAAGTGTAGATTTTGTCTGTGAGCTTTTTTCTTATACATTTATGTATGAAACTCAAACTGCATTTCCAATTCATGAAAGGTTCCTTGTGATTAACAATTAGCCACGCAGCGCAGACAGAAGTGGTGGGGATGTGAGAGTGTGTGTATGTGTGAAAGAGAAAGAGAGAATGTTATTTTAATACTTTCTAAACAAACAAAAAGTAAAATTCTGCGATTTGTATTCTGGTTCCATTTACACCTTTATAAATGAAGAGTAATTCTACTGATTTTGTTGGAACTACTTCAGAATTACATCAGTGAGACCAGAATCTGTGCCTGAATATTCAGAACACTGATGATTGATTTCTGCAAAATCCTACAATCTGCACTAACTAATTCCAAGTATAGGGCCACACTGATTGAAATGTCTTGTTTTATCATACTCAATTATCCCAGTTTGGAATACATAAACTGCAAAATGGCTGTACCTTTTTTATCCTTGTATTTTTTATAGTCTTGTTTTGGAAAACCATAATGAATGCATAAAAAGTTTTTCTGCCATTACTACACAAATCATAGAACATCTTAAAAACTGTATTTACAAAAACCCAACATTTAACAGCTTCCAGTGGTCTCTGCAAAACAATACAGCAAAAAGTGTCTCATTTCAAACCAGAGCTAAATGTATGAACAATGAACTGTGAACAATTTGCTCAATACATTTAACATCCTTTTCTCTTTACAAATTCTTTGAATAGTTGACAACTACCTCAAATGTAGTTGTATTTAAAGCTGTACAGCAAATAAATTTGGTGAATGATTCTTGGTCTGTAATTCATTCAAGAGCAGCTCATTAGAGTATTTGCAAAATTCAAGCTGTTTTCACTGGCTATTTAAGTCAGATGGTATGTTTCTTTCCCTTAGTAGTTCAATGTAACTCTTAGAAATTGGGTTTCTGTTGCTAATATTTATTATTACAAATTGGAAATATGGTTTCTGAAAATATTCCCCAATAATCACTTCATGAACATGCCTGCCAGGAAAACTCTTCTGTCAGAATATTGATAAGAAATGAACACAAAAGGGACATGAACAGATCCAAAGTGAAATTATTTAAAAATCTGAATGAATCCGCTAATCAGAAAGGGTCCGTTTTCTTTTTCTTTTCTTTTTTTTTAGTATTTTTTCATGCTTTTTATATATATTGTCCTTGTTCTCAGTCTATCATGTTCCTGGGCCCATATATAATCTATATAGCTCATTGTTCTTTTGATAAAGGGTATAGAAGGAGATAAGTGAGCCTCAAATTTACATCACATTTCAAAAGACTCAAAAGTGGGATCAGGGAATTCTATGCTGCCTTGAAAATTTACAGCTGAGGAGGGCAGTGATGGCAACATGCTTGCTATAAATTCCTGTACACTAACCAGGACTATATCCAAGTGTACTAGGTACCTTTAGTTTGCACCAGCAGGGTCTATGTGGGGCAGCTAGAGTGCAACACATCAGAGTGCTCTACAACTCACACTCTTGATGCCATTTAGACAGCCCCCTAACTGTAGGCTCTTGTGTGGGATTATATAAATCTGTAAGGGAGCGGACTCACGCCTGTGGCGCCTCCTGCTGGTCATCCATGGGAATTAGCTCTGCCAGCCTTGGAGATCCCTCTGCAGGCCGGTGATCCGCCTCACCACTTGACCCCCGTGTCCCTCCCAGACCCGTGCCCCTTTATCTGGGGGCTGCCCCCTGGCAGTAACCCCTTTCTCTTTGGGTCTCCCCTCCCCAGGGAACCCCCAACCCCTAACCCCACCTCGCCTCAGTGAAAGGCTACTGCCAGTCATCATCTAGCCCCACTCCCTGGGGCAGACTGCAGTATAAGCCACTCATCATAGGCAAGGTTGGGTCTGGATCTGCTACCCCTCTCTGGAACCCAGTGCCTCTCTGGGGCCTTGGACAAGGCCCTGCAGCCTGGGGAGATGCCAGCCTGGAGCTCCCCAGCCCCTCTGGCCTTTCCCCAGCCCTGCCTCACTCTAGGCACCCTGAGCTTCCCAGCAGCCAGGCCCTTCTCTCTCTGAAGGCAGAGAGAGACTGTTTGGGCTCCTGGCTCGCAGCCTCTTATAGGGACCAGCTGGGCCTGATTGGGGCATGGCCCCAGCTATTACTGCCTTCCCCAATCAGCCCAGGCTTTCCTTGCCAGCCTCAGCCCTCTCCCAGGGCTGGCTTTACCCCTTTCTGGGCTGGAGCGGGTGACCACCCCACTACAACATCTGATTCAAATCAGAACAACAAGGTGTTCAATCCCTTCACCCCTCCCCAGTAGTGCTCTTGCTCTCAGCATTCCCACCACCACAACAGCACTAGACAGTGATTTCTTTCATCCTTGTGAAAGCAGTGAAAAGCAAATGCCATGTGCCTCACACACTAGGTTAGTTATGACTAAAAGCCGTGGAGCTGGAAGAATGATAGAAGGTCAGTGCGGCTCTCTCTATTTCTGCCTTATTTATGGCCCCATTCATTTGGTGTGGATATTTTTAACTGTGGGAGTTAGGTTTGGGCACTGAAAGCCTAATAACTAAGACTAAGATTTTATCACTGTTCCTGTGCCTGTCTATTTTACTAAAAATAACCGGGGGGCAGGACTAGATATGGGGGAGGAATGGAGTCCCATGGGGAGGCTGACAGGCCGAGCCTCGGTTCCAGTGGCCGCAGCAGAAGGCGCAGCCATGGGGGGCACACAGCCCCCGCTCCAGAGTTGGCAACAGCTGGTAGAAGAACACCCTCCATGTAGGGAGTCCTTTTCCCAGCTTTGCTATGATGTCCTTATTTCCTAGCTATACCCAGCTGCTGCAACTCCCATTGGGTACGGCAGGCAGTCAGCGTAATACATGATGCTGTGTGGGCTGGACTAGTGCCTCATGGTGCTTGATGCCATAAAGTCACCTGAGAATCCAGCCCTCCTGTTCTGATTGAGTGGAGTTTGACACCCAATGGGCACTCACTTTATACAGGTATAAAAAGGCAAAACACAATGGAGATCCTCAGTTGCCCTTTCCCAGTTCTCCGGCAGGTTGGATTGTACTGCTTCCTGTAGGTATGCATGCAGATTAGGTATTCAAGTTCAGAGCCATCTTTTAAATAAACTGCACCACTAGAAATGACATTCTCCATGTTCCCTATTTTTATGGCATTGCAATCCTACTTGTGCAACCATATCTGTGGCACAAGCTGACAGTGAGACAATAAGCTCATTTCTCCAAGCTGCCAGTGTGTTCAGTGATAGATTTCCTTTTGTGTGTCTTGTGAAGACGTCATTGTTATGTCATACGCTTCCTTTGAACTTCAAGGTGCTTTTCACAGTACATCTTCTCACTGAACAACACATCACCAGGTGAATCCTGTATGTTGCCACTTCTGTTTCTGCAGTCCTTGTTCTTCTTTTGCTTTCTTCTCTTGGGTTTCATAGTATGCATATTTCCATCTGCAGCAAGAATTAGCCCTTCAACAGAAGTCGAAACCACATTTAGACAGTTATTGACACAATTCATTATTCTGTCACAGATTTGGTGTGCTAGTCAATGGATAGTGATGTTCGATCATTTGAAATTGACTGTAAAGTGCCTCCGATTGATATCTATGCTAAATTTCTGAAGGAAGGCATTGTAACTGATGTCAATCAGTGTTTTGCACACACTTGTCTGTACCATTGCTCATGCACTGTCAGGGCATGGTTACACTTGCGAGTTAGAGCGCATTAAAGCAGCCCCGTGCGCGCTAACTCATGACACGTCCACACCGGCAAGGCATGTAGAGTGCTCGGACTCCGCGGCTAGAGCGCTCCTGGTACTCCACCTTGGCGAGTGGAATAACATTTGATGCACCCCCGCTGGAGCATCACATCACCAGTGTGGACGCTCTGGTCTATTAATGCGCTCTGATCAGCCTCAAAAAGGCAGTCTCAAAATGCCTATTCTAGCCACTCTGGTCATCACTTTGAACTCTACTGCCCTGCCCTCAGGTGACCAACCATCAGACCCGCCTTTTAAATTCTCTGGGAATTTTGAAAATCCCCTTCCTGTTTGCTCAGCCAAGCGTGTAGTGCTCTCAGCGAATCTTTCCAGGTGACCATGCCTCCACGCGCCAGGCAATCCCCAGTATGGAGCAATGGCAAGGTGCTGGACCTCATCAGTGTTTGGGGGGAGGAAGCTGTCCAGTCCCAGTTGCGCTCCAGCCATAGGAATTATGATACCTTCGGGCAGAGATCAAGGGACATGATGAAAAGGGGCCATGACTTAAAGTGAAGGAGCTGCGGAATGCCTACCACCAAGCCCGCGAGGCAAACCGCCTCTCTGGTGGTGCCCCCGTGACCTGCAGTTTCTACAAAGAGCTCGACGCAATACTTGGGGGCGACCCCACCTCCACTCCGAGGACCACCGTGGACACTTCAGAGCCCAGTTCAACAAGGCAGGAGGAGGAGGAAAGCGGGAGCGAGGGTGCTGAGGAAGAGGAAGACACCCCAGAATCCCTAGATGCCTGCAGCCAGGAGCGGTTCTCAAGCCTGGAGGAAGGTAGCCAGTCATGGCGGCCAGTGCTTGGGGAAGGACAAACACCAGAGGAGATTCCCAGTAAGTGGCTTTTATTTTGGGAAGGAAGTTATTTGGTGTGGGGTCTTGGGGCGAGGCGGGTTAGGGCTGCATGCATGCCTAGATGTGGAATAGGGTATTGATGTGCTCGCTCACATCATGGTAATCGGCCTCAGTGATCTCTTCAAAGGTCTTATCCAGAAGTTGGGCAATGCGCTTGCGCAGGTTTCTTGGGAGAGCAACTGTGGTCCTTGTCCCAGTCAGGCTAACATGTCCATGCCATTGTGCCGCGAGGGGCGGGGGGACCATTGCTGCACACAGGCAAGCTGCATATGGGCCAGGGTGGAAGCCACATTGCATCAGAAGACCCTCCCTTGCTTCCCAGGTCATCCTCAGCAGCGAGATATCTTCCAGGATGAACTCCTGTGGAAAATGTGGGGACAGTGTTCAGTATAGGGGCCCCCTGCAGCTGTTGGCTCTCCCCAAGGCACAGAAACCCAGAGGACAGTAGGGCCATGAAACAATCAGTCCCCCTTGACCCTGTGCTTACTCACCATTTTGGGGCTCCCGTGGGTTATGTGCGCTCGCTTTGGGACGGGCAAATTATGAGACTGTGCTTGCCCTTAAGTACGGGGGAATCATTGCTCTGTCTGGTGTGAACAATGCTGCCTCTGTTAAGTGTTGCATTTTGCCTTTACAGATGCAACCTTGAGATCTCAGCCAGAAGAGGCCACATAGAAGCAAAGAAGACATGCTGCATGAAGTAACAGAGCAGTCCCTTAATAAGAATCTAAAAGCGCAGGAGTGGAGGGAGTGTGAAAGGAGGAGCGCTGGCACAAAAGCGCGGTGCTCCGGCAGCAAAGCACGGATCGGCTGATAAGCATCATGGAGCGCCAAGCAGACTCGATCCAGGCGCTCGTAGCCATGCAGGCGGCACACTACCGCGCCCGCCCCCCTGCAGCCCTTGTCCCAAAACTCTTTCCCTTGTGCCCCCATGTCACCTCCAACCCGCTTTCCCCAACATCCGGGTTCTTATCGCCACCAGCTGCCTCCAACACCTGTAGCTTCACCACCCAGCCCTGAAAACTATGACCCTTTCCCACTGCACTCAACCCCCATCACCATGCTAATCCTGAAGTGCAGCACTCATTGCACAGCACTCCAGACAGGAAGGCTGAGTATGATAACAGGACATACGCAAATCTGTGATTGTACCGTTCCCCACCTCACCCCCTTGCCCTTTCTGTTTCCCAAGCAATTGTGTTTCTTTTCAATAAATGGATTTTTTAGCTTTGAAAACATTCTTTATTATTGCATAAAGTAAAAGATACCTTAGCCCAGGAAAGCAACAGGCACTGCAAGTCAGCGTAGCTAACACAGATTCCTACTAACATTGGAACCACTTCACTTCACTCCCGTGCAGCGCACCAGACATTACTGGTGGCTTTCAGCCTCAAATTGCTCCCTCAAGGCATCCCTAATCCTTGCAACCCCGGGCTGGGCCCCTCTAATAGCCCTGCTCTCTGACTGTTCAAATTCAGCCTCCAGGTGTTGAACCTCTGAGTTCCATGCCTGAGTGAATCTTTCACCCTTCCCTTCACAAATGTTATGGAGGGTACAGCACACAGATATAACCGCGGGGATGTTATCATCGGCCAGGTCCAGCTTCCCATACAGAGAGCACCAGCAGCCCTTTAAACAGCCAAAAGCACACTCCACAGTCATTCTGCACCGGCTCAGCCTGTTGTTGAACCCTCCTTGTTGCTGTCAAGGCTCCCTGTGTAGGGTTTCATGAGCCATGGCATTAAAGGGTAAGTGGGGTCTTTAAGGATTACAGTGGGCATTTCGACTTCCCCTACAGTGATCTTCTCGTCTGGGAAAAAAGTCCTGGCTTGCAGCTTCCTGAACAGGCCAGTGTTCTGAAAGATGCGTGCATCATGCACCTTTCTGGGCCAGCCTGCGCTAATGTCAATGAAATGCCCACGGTGATCCACAAGTGCCTGGAGAACCATAGAGAAACACCCCTTCCAATTAACGTACTCAGAGGCTAGGTGGGCTGGTGCCAAAATTGGAATATGTATCCCATCTATCGCCCCTCTGCAGTTAGGAAAACCCATTTGTGCAAAGCCAGCCACAATGTTACCCAGAGTCACGGTTCTTCTGAGCAGGATGTGATTAATGGCCCAGCAAACTAGCATCAACACAATTCCAACGGTCGACTTTCCCACTCCAAACTGGTTAGTGACCAGTGGAGTTGCCAGCTTCCAGAATGCAATAGCCACCTGCTTCTCCACTGTCAGGACAGCTCTCAATTTTGTGTCTTTGTGCCGCAGGATGGGGTCGAGCTCCTCACACAGTCCCATGAAAGTGGCTTTTCTCATCTGAAAGTTGTGCAGCCACTGCTCATCATCCCAGATTTGCAGGATGATGTGATCCCACCATTCAGTGCTTGTTTCCCGAGCCCAGAAGCGGTGTTCCACGGTGGTGAGCATGTCCGTGAATGCCACAAGCAATGTCGTGTCATATGCATTACTCGAGTCAAAATCATCATCGGAGTCCTCACTGTCAGTTTGGATCTTAAGTAGTAACTTGACTGACAAATGTTACGTGCTGGCGAGACTCATCAGCATATACCTCAGCAGTTCGGGCTCCATTCCCACAGACTGAAAGGGAAGACAGAGTACAAAAAACTCTGAAAGATGGCGCCAAATGTGGACAGAAGCACAGGGATTGCTGGGATGCGAATCGATGCATCATGGGGCTTTGGGACAGGATCCAGAAGGCCCCCTGATCCCTTCCCACAAGCCACAGCGCCAGAATTGGAAGAAGTGCTCTGTGGGATAGGTGCCTATAATGCACCACTCCCAATGCTGCTGCAAGTGCCGCAAATGTGGCCACACCAGTGCACTTGCAGCTATCAGTGTGGACAGACTGCAGCGCTTTCCCTACTGCGCTCTCCGAAGGCTGGTTTAACTCAAAGCGCTCTACATTTGCAAGTGTGGCCATGCCCTCAGGGTGTCCAACTCCTGGCTAGAGAAGAGGTGATACAAATTCCTATAGACATTTGGTACATTCTAAAGTTGATGGAGACACAGCTGGTTCCCATGCCCTTACATTACTGTGGTTTGCATGGATATGGTGATTGCACACTCTCACACATTCTGCTCTGCAGCTGTCCTATACCTTAAGTCATGGTAATCAGGAACATAGCTGCATTCAGACTTGGCTACTCTCAGGAAAGGAAGAATGGTCTTCTTGTTAAAGCATTGGACTGGGGCTCAGGAGTTCTGGTTCAGATTCTAGCTATGCCACAGCCTTCCTGTATGACCTTGGGCAAGTCACTTATATCCCTTTGTGTCTCAGTTCATCATCTGTAGAGTGGAGTTAATAATATTTTTTGTCACCCACCCTTTAGTCAGTGGTTCTCAAACTTTTGTACCGGTGACCCCTTTCACATAAGAAGCCTTTGTGTGTGACCCCCCCCTTATAAATTAAAAACACTTTTTAATATATTTAACACCATTATAAATGCTGGAGACAAAGCGGGGTTTGTGGTGGAGGCTGACAGCTCACTACCCCCCATTTAATAACCTCACGACCCCTTCAGGGGTCCTGACCCCCAGTTTGAGAACCCCTGCTTTATATGTTATGTGTATTTAGGTTCAAAGCTCTTCAGAGCCAAGACTGTTTCTTACTATCCCCACATCATTCTCTGATTTCAGCTGGGACCCCTAGGTGCTGCTATAATCATTATTATAATAAATGAGAGATAGGGGTTATAATTGCAATGCTGTCTAATATTTATATTGCACTTTTTGACCCCAAAGGATTTCACAGAGCTTTATGAAATGTTCAATGTACAAACAGTACAAGACTAACATTGTCCATCACAGAAATCCACCTCTGCGGTAGAACGTGACAGCAATTTAATAGCACACAGCAATATTGTGCAAGAAAAAAGTGAAGTGATTGAAGGCTTACTCTTGTATGGCTGTATTCAGCTAGATATCCATGGCTACTTCGTAGTCTGGCACAAGTGAGTGGACATTCTCTGTTAAACACAGTTACTTCACTGGCGGGGGGAGGAGGAGTGTCAGGCAGGAGGTGCATTAGTAGAACTATTTAGCAAAGCTTGCATAGAGTATGCTTGCTTTTGTCCTGTAGTTAAAAGTAGCACTATTAGTCCCTCACTTTCATGAGAACTAAAATCACTCATACATTTAGTAACAGTAAAAAAATATTATGATAGCCTTTAACATTTTCCCCAAACCACAGAATAAAGTGTGTAAAATATTAATAAATCTTTGTCAGCAATATGAGAAAGTATCATAATTCAATGTTCTACACAGAGGAGGAAAAATACTAGCATTTGCCTTTGAAATATTTCTTTTTCAATACCTGAGAAGCAAGGCCTAGCTAGCTGCCCTCAATACATGATGTTTTTAGTAATGTAATAACTGTTAGGTCTTCCATAGATTTCTAATACTATATTCTTGGTCAGAAATTCTTTATTGATTTATAGTTGCTATTAAGTTGCATTCCTGCTATTCTGACTAAAGGAATCAATGGCAATTCACTTTCCTCTATTTTATAAGCGGCCAAAGGTATGTAACATCAACTTTGAAACAGGGAGAACGTTTATTGCACATGTAGTAATCCCAATAACAATTAGTTCAATCCAACAGGCTAGCAGCACTTGTTGGCTAGAGCAAATTAGTCATTAGCAGGCTGCATGTTCATTTTTAAAAGGACTACAATGGTTGAAAATTTTAGAATAGAATGAAAATGCTTCCAAAGAATAAGAACAGGTGTTCTCATTAACACTAGTGTAACTCAAGAGCAGCTGCACTGAAGCCCATGTGAGGGAGAAGAGTCAGCCTCTAGCTTGAATTCAGTATGCTGTGTCTGTGAAGTATAAATGGATAAGGAAGATGGGCCAATTCAAAACCCTGGATGCAAACACTCTCGAACTCTGGAGTAATTTGAACCATCTTTGAAGCTTGGGCTCATGTCTACTCAATAGTTCATTGAATTATATCCTAAACTGTTACAACTGAGGCTAAATTCTGATCTCGGATATACAGCTATAAATTGTGGCATGTACCAGGGCTGGATAAGAGGGGGAAAGGATTATATACTTTCCATCCCAACAATAGTATCATATGTGAGGCTGTGGCTTTATTCATCCACACTCAATTCAAACACTCTGAATATCATGGTATAATATCTTTTACTGAACAGGCATGTGCAGCTGTTTAGCTGTGTAGCTGTGTAGCTGCTTTCATGAGTTACACATCAGAAAAATACTCTGCACCTATTATCTGAAGACTTTCCAGAGCTATACAAACAATAATGAATTAAATCCCAGAGAGCCCCTTGTGGTTATTAGGTATTATACACATTGATAGAGGGCTAAACTGAGGCACAGAGATGTTAAATATTTCTCCAAGGTTACAGGGCTAGACTGAGCCAATAGGCTCAACCCAGAGTATGATGCAATATGTATCGGTATTGCCCAGAAGCCACACTGGGGAGTTATTGCGCTTCACAAGGTTACAATTCCTCCCCTGCTCCCCATATCTTCTCCAGGCTGGGAGTGCAACTTACTCATCTCCAGACACCAAACCAGCTACTCTGGTTGGCATCTTCATCCCACCCACTTACTCATAGGTATGAGATGAGCAGTCCTAATTTAGCCAAATGGTGTGTGTGTGTGTGTAGGGGAAAGGCTACTGTCCTTTATTTCCCTGTGTAGTGCATGAGGAATTAGGATGCATTTAGCCCACAGTGACTAAGTCTCAGAGTTTGAAATAGAACTGAAGGATCTGGCTGCTAGTCCTCTGCCTTAGCCGACAGGAAATATTACCTTTCCATTTATGAATCACAACCACTAGAAGAAGCTATTCTTGGCTAAAAGATGTAATTTGAATTCCTTTAGCTTTAATAGTCCAAGAGCCAAATTCTGGTACCACTGCAGTCAATGTTAAAACTCCAGTTGACTTTAGTAGAATCAGCATTTGGTCCCAAGAGAATTACAGCACGTTGATATAAGTAATGATTTTAAGACTATTTTGATTAAAGTTATCTTATGTCTTTCTTCAAGTAATGTTTACTTCTTTCTCTCCAAATCCATTCCACATTCCCCTTTCTCCAAACCTCACCACCTTGTGATTCCTTAGGGACAAAGATTTTTAATACAGAAACTGTAGTTGGTTAAAGTTTATTGAGTTCCCAAGGACAAATAATCAATAAACATTTAATATTTAAGCAGCTCACAAGCAACAATTAAACTCTAGATGCAGCAGCAGTATTATAATTACAGCAGAATATTTGACAATCAAGAAGCTATATCTAAGGATGTATTAACACTATGATGGGGCAAGGCCAGATGGCTACCGTAAAGTAGTGAGGAACAGGTATGTTAGCCCCAGGCTAAACAAATCTCTGGTACCATGGTAACCAAATGGCAGTTCCTCCAGGTTAATCAAGACACCTGGGGCCAATTAAGATCCTTCTAGAAGGCAGGAGAGACAGCTAGATTGATTGGGACACTGAAGCCAATCAAGGACTGTCTGGAACTAGTTAAAAGCCTCCCAGTTAGTCAGTGTGGTGTGGGTGTCAGGAGCTATAGGAGGGAGCTGTGCTGTTGGAGGAATGAAGTAGTATGAATCCATATCAGGTGCAAGGAAGGAGGCCCTGAGGTAATTGTGAAGAAGATATTGAGTGGGGGCTGTTGTGGGGAAGTAGCCCAGGGAATTGTACATGTCCTATTTCCAAAAAGTCAGCTTTCATAGCTGCTAAGTTTAGGGTCCCTGGGCTGGAGCCTGGAGTAGAGGGGGGGCCTGGGCTCCCCCCTCCCCTCCCTGATTAATCACTGATACTGGGAGACAACAGAGACTGTGTGAGGGAGGGTTGTTTCTCCTCACCTCCCTTGCTGGCTTATGATGAAAATGGCTCAGTAGACTGTGACCCTTGCTTCTAGAGAGAGAAGGGCTATGTGGAGGGTCACAGTGAGCCTCTGAGGCTAGCAAAAATCTGTCAGGAAACGCAGGACCCACGGAGTCAAGGACAGAACTTTGTCACAACACATATTGTGTTTGTCTGCATCTGAGCAACAAATATCTGACTTGAAGGATAAAAAGAATTAATGATGCCTGCCCATGTCTTTCTTTCCATTTAGTGCATCAAATTGAATTGTTTGCAGCATAGGTCTGAGTTGAGGCAGGTCATCTGCAGAAGGACCTGGCAGAAAAGTAACATGCAAGAAAATGGAGGAGCCAGGAAAAGTCAGAATTGCAAATTACAAGTCATCTGTAACATCAGACCAGATATTTTGAAGCTGTATTATTCCCAAAACAGGTGATACATAGCTGTTCTATCATATAGCAGTTTGTTGTGCGCCAGTATCCTGGGAATTTCTTATTCAAAGCAGTACTTGTTGAAGGGAGATCCTCTGCTTGCTTGCCTACTGCAGGTAATATAAGTAGAGATAGGCCCCAGGATTGCTGTGTTGGTGCAAAAGGGCCAGAGAATACATGGAAGACTCCTCTTCACATGGAGAATATCCCCATTACAGGGGACATCTGTGCTATCTTTTCAGCAGCTCAGATAGCAGGGTGCATTCTGGATGGGCCAGGAGTGGGGCAGGCATGACCAGAGCACAACTATACCCTGGCAGTTCCACACCTCTGCAAAGCTCCATAGCGACTACAGCATCAGGGATGCAACATTATATAGAGCTGTCATTGGGGCTGGCCTAGCCTGCTCCAAGAGCTGCATTGGACCCCACAGTTAATCCTTTGGTAGGGGAGACACATGCTGCCTCTACACTGTCCCTGCACTGGGGCACAATCTAGGCCCCGATGCATTGTGATTCTGCTTTGGGAAAATTGAGGCCTGTTGCAACATGCCTCTACTCTAGTTGGCCTGGTCTACACTACGAGTTTAGGTCGACTTTAGCCGCGTTA
>NW_020664483.1:22176041-22190140 GCF_002925995.2 Terrapene triunguis
AACCGGCTTCTATAAATCCAACCTAATTTTGTAGTGTAGACATACCCATAGACTACATGAGATGATTGCAGATCTCCCCTTCTCCTGCCCCCTCCTTGGCCCTTGGTAATGTGAGTTATGTAAATCTAATGGGAGGGGCCTAGGAGAGACTTTTTTTCCTTGGAGAAAGGCTAGATCTGGATCTGAACACTGTGGCTTGGAAGCACCTATATTCTTGATCTAGATTTTAGAAATGTCCTCTCCACCTATACTCCCCTGTGCTCATGTTATGTTGTCAGTCAGTGATTTAAAAAAAAAAAGGTTTTAGTGTGGTCTCTGAAAATTTGTGTTAATATACTTTAACTTCTAGTAGTAGCTGGTAAATAGACCCCACTGGAGCAGACGAAAAATTCTAATTCCCTTTTGAAATTTTTTGGATGCCTGATGGAGACACCTTTTCAAACTGATACAATGCAGGTGTAAAAGAAAAATAACCCAGGCTTTATTTAAGCACTCTGAATGCTCTAACTGAGAGCACACTCTTAAGTTTTAAGGGAAATCAATATGTTATTTATACAAAGTCTTTAAGAAGAGGTAAGAAACCCGAAATAAGGACTATTTGGAGATAAAGAGTGTGAATCTTTCTAATCCCCAGTTTGCCATTTCATCCTGAGAAAATGTGCTTATTTGTTGCAGATGGATTGAAGCATCACACCCATCACTAATCTGTCAGCAGAATGAATGATCAGGAAAGTCAGAGTTTTCAAGTCTTGTCCATTTTTCCTAAAATTCCCATTACCAGCTGTTCTCAGCTTCCAACAGTGCAATGAGGAACTTGCTGAAAAACAGTGAAATCATCAATTGGCATTGCCTTTTTCTGTGATTGGTTTGTGGGTTTGTTTGGTTTTTTTGTTTGTTTGGTTTTTATTTGTTTTGCAACATATGTCAATGCCTACTCTTATTAAGGGTAAACCAGATAGTGTCCTAAAATTTTCTGCTGTGTTACTCCACTAATAGTGGCCTTTCAAACACTTCTTGCAACTTAGCTACTGGGTGAACTAGTCATACAACTAGTCAAAAGTTATTTTTTCCTTTTTATGTTTATTGTCCACAAATAAGCTTAACTTTTACTAACTGTTTTGTTGTTTAAAATCACCTGATCACCTACAGGTTGTTCATGAACAGAGTATGTCTTTACTTGATGTACATTGTTTATGGCATGTAATTGGTTGCAAGTTACTGATTCTCTTTCAGGCTTTTATTAACAGTAGGAGAACAATTAAAGAGATTTCAATATGGCTGTGAGAATTTTTGATTTCTGTGAATTAAAAAAAATCATTTGTTTATTGCCCAGGGAAAATGAATTAAAAGATTCTGAACATTGGCAAAGCTAGACTGAGGATTTTATCTGCAAAAATGCCCGTGAATTAATATTTTTTGCAGCATACAGCCAACTCTATCGCATGTCCTCCAGAAAACAAACCACTGGGGACTCCTTTTGGAAGCCATCAATTTAACATCATGATCAGCTAGCAGGGCATATTAGGGCATAACATGTACCACTATATCTGATGGTCCCAGAAGATAAGACATGGGACTAGGAGTCAGGAGCCTTGAGCTCTATCATCAGCTCTTCTACTGTCCAGCTGTGTGATTTTGAGTGAGCTGTTTCACTCCAGGGTGTTGACTGAATGAAATTTACCATTATTTGTAAAGACTCTTGTGATCTATGATATCTCAGTGAGTGGAAAAGAGAAGTCTCCCAAGCTCTTTCAAGGCAGACAGAATCACAGTGGAGACAAATATTAATGAAACTTTGTTTAATTAAAATGTTCCTTTGTTTTCTCTAATTCCAAAGTGATGAACCATTACATCTGAGCACAGTCGTCATCCTGCCTTCACTTACAGTTAAAGTGCCTGTGAAAATGTGCAGAAGTCCTGCCTGAGCACTAGCAGTCACTGAGTTAATTCCCTGCTCAAACCTCCTGCAGGAGTAAAAAGGGTAGTATGGTAATAAAGCAGGTGACTCAAGGTGCAATTAGTAGTTCAGGGGTAAAGAAGGGGACTGTGTGAAAGTTAGTCAGAAGATCTTTGTGTAGGCAGTGCTATAACAGATTTTTTTTGGCGGGACTGGGGGGAGAGGTGTGAAGAGAGTAAAGTAAAGAATATGTCCATAGAACAAATGGGGATGTTAATTTTTCTGTTTGTTAAACATCTCTTCTGTTTTTGTTAACGTAGCTGAATACTAAAATCTGAACAATGTTTTTTGAAGAAAACCTTCCTTGTAAAGATATTGGGCCTGATTCACATCTCACCAGCATAGGTTTTACACTGGTATAGCTCCTTTGACTTCAGTAGAGTCAGTCCTGATTTACATTATGCTTTGCTGTTGGACCATGTGGGCTGACTGCCAGCTCTCGTACCCTATTTAATAAGTTAAAAGCAACATTCACAAATAATTGGAATCCAGAGGCTATAAAATCTGTTTGCTGCATTTTAAGAGGAAAAAACTCTTGCACAGGAAAAAAAGTGGCCAGTCAAGTAGAGTGCCTGAAGCTTTGATGAGTAGTAAAGGCTTGATTCTCCTCCGACACTCACAGGTGTTATTCCATTGACTTCACTAGAGTTATTCCTGATTTATATTAGCATGAGAGGAGAATCAAGCCCTGGATGTTTGAAACCATGGACACATCAGTGGTTGGTTGTTCATCTTTGATCTAGGCTTATTCATTATACTAAGTATTTTCATGTGGATGGTCAATGCCTCCTCCTATGGGATTGCCACATAAATATTTTGTCTAGTCACTTGCTGACTCTGGAGGCACAGGGGAAAGATCTTTACAAGTGGAACAATCTACAGTACTTCTTTCAAACATATATAAAAGCTTTCACAAAGGAATGTCCCCCACTTCCCTGAATGCTGTAAAGATTTCTAAGCACACAGCCAGAGGGGGAGTGCACTCATCCAAGGATCAGGTTTGAAACCCCCAGACTCTCTGGAACCAATGGCTTAAACACTGACAGAGATGTCTCTGCCCTCCATACTTCTAAGGTTGATAAAATGTGCTCCATGACCTCAGCTCATTGTTGCTGCCTTTTAACTGTGGACTTCAGACCAAGCCTGGATCTCCTTTATCACTGGAATGAGCCCATTAAAATTCCAGGCTCCTTGGCACTAGTTCTTGCCTGGCCTGGCTGTGGTATGATTAAAGTGAGCCCTGAGCTATGCTCTTCAATATGTCTTCCCTACTACTGGTTGCTGTTGCAGCTGGCAGGCTGCTGCTGCCTTGTTATTGCAGCCCTTACATTTAGACTTACTAAGGATACGTCTACACTACCTGCTGGATTGGTGGGTAGTGATCGATCTATTGGGGATCGATTTATCGCGTCTAGTGTAGACACGATAAAATGGATCCCCGATCGCTCTGCCGTAGACTCTGGAACTCCACCGTGGCGAGAGGCAGAAGCGGAGTCGACGGGGGAGTGGCAGCGGTCGACTCACCGCCATCCTCACGGCCAGGTAAATCAACCTAAGATACGCCGACTTCAGCTACGCTATTCGCGTAGCTGAAGTTGCATATCTTAGGTCGACCTCCCCCTACCCAGGGTAGACCTAGCCTAAGGGTTTAAAGTGACAGCTGTTAGGTACTACCACCTAGGCTGGCTGCTCTGGAGTGGGAGAAAGCAGATTTCAGCATGTCAGAGCTGGCCCTAGCATTTTGGAATGCGCCCCTAAGGAAAGTTGCCTATGAAATCCCCAAAGCAGAGACCCCTAAATTACTGCTTAAGGTCAGAAATGAATAGCACAGAGAGGAGGCTATTAGGCTAGGTATGTCCACTATTGCCTTTCAATCCCTGTCATGACAAAATACCCTGGTTAGGGAAGAAGTAGTCTGATATATCTTTGGAGTATCTACAAAGTGCTATGTAAGTTAGTGAGGGAAACTAGCTGCTCTTGCTCCAAAGAAGTTAAAGGGTGAAGATTCTGTTAATTTTCCAAAACATGTTGCAGGTAATGAAACCAACAGAGTTTATTCACTGTCAGGGTTCTCTTGTACAAAGTGTTAAAATGCAAAGGTTCTGGGTGGTGTGTGGTCAGTAAAGACCCCTTGTCATTTTTATGCTTGACCAACATTTTTTCTCCTCCCACTTTGTGCAATATGCCAATTGGCTGCTGCACTCCTGCTCCAATGGCACTATATGTCTATGGTTATTCAGTGCTTTGGAGGAAAGAGGGACCATATTTAATATTACATCAGGACTGACCTGGCCTGTGGTTCTGAGTACAATATCCTGTGATATTATTAATTGCATCTTTCAGGGGAGAAAGTTTTTTTCCAGAATTTCTTAGTGTCTTGCTACCAAAGAAACAAATAATTTCACCGATTAGTACCTAATGCAGAATAACTGGTGATCAGAACTAAAAAAAAAATTGGTGTAAATTTGTTGTTACATACATGTAACTCTTCTGATGTCAATAATGTGTGTAACTGAATGGAATTTGGTCCCATATTTGTAAACAAAACATAATTAAATAGGCTTACGTTTACTTAAATTGTCAATGCTTTGGAGCAGGGACCATCTTTTTGTTGTGTTTGCACAGCACCTAGCACAATGGGGTCCAGGTCCATAACTGGGGCTTCTAGGGGGTATTGCAATACAAACAATTAATATTAATAATAGGATGAGATAAGCCAGTACTACAGGTATTGTATATGGTATCCACGATGACGTTAGCATTTTTCCCTGTTTTAGAATTGCTTGCTACATTTTCACTAGTTAGGGTTTTCCTACAAAAATAGGTTAGTATTATATTTACTGTTCAGTTAAAGTTAATGAAAACAAATAACACGGTTACATAAAGTAATTATAAACCCAGTCCTAAGAGACCTAAATTAAGTTAAGCAAGCACACTCATTTCTTACCATTTCCCCACTGGCAAAATAATTAGGTTGTATTCTTTGTTTTTTTAAGTGTGCTTAGCATCAATTATTGATTTTATTATAAATACCACTATTGAATATCCTACATTTTTTTTGTTGCTTGCAGGTTTTCTGCTATATTCCAGATAGTGGCAAAAGAAAAGCTAACCTAAATAAAATGCGTTCTGCAGAGAAAATGACTCCAGAAATGTTTAATATCCTGACCATGATGATCAGTCTAGTGCAACGTGTCTCAAACAGTATGGACCATCATTGGCCTGCAGGACCCTTCCTAGCTGTCAGCAGGGGGAGATGACAGACTGTAACTCAGCCACCAGGCCCTCACACTGTCTGGCAAGGCCATCCCAAGACTCTGGGAGACTGTTGAGCTGCAGCCTGCTGTCCCCAAGTGAACCCCACTACACCATTGGAGAACCACTGGACTCCAGTGGCCATTGAGGTGAGGCATAAAATATGTAGGAACACTTCACACAATGCACAGTCAACCTGTGGAACATCTTGCCAGAGGATGTTGTGAAGGGTTCAAAAAATAACTAGATAAAATCACGGAGGATAGGTCCATCAATGGCTACTAGCCAGGACGGGCAGGGATGGTATCCCTAGCCTCTGTTTGCCAAAAGCTGGGAATGAGCAACAGGGGATGGATCACTTGATGATTACCTGTTCTGTTCATTCCCTCTGAAGCACCTGGCATTGGCGGATGACAGGATACTGGGCTAGAGGAACCTTTGGTCTGATCCAGTATTGCCATTCTTCTGTTCTTATGTAGTTAAAAATCTTTCAAAAGGGGAACCATGCTTGTGGGCACAAGACAGGGTACTTCCTTGAAAAGTGCACCTCTGTGTTTTGTTCTGGATCTTTTGGCTTTCAGGATTCACTTTGGCTTGGGAACTTGTCTGGCTTTTTCTAGCATAGCCCATGCTATTGTAGGGGATGCTGAGCTTATTGATCTCAAAACTGCAAAAGGATTCTAATTCTAAACCAGCCTGTTTTGAGCTTGACCTACATGCAGACACAGAAGTGGTTTGCTTGACATTTTCTTGGTCTTCATGCTCTACATAGAACCTTTTTTGTAGATTTTTTTCCCCTTTATGTGAATATCCACCACCTGCATCAGGTTGGTGTTCACGACATAGAATTTCAAGGCTGGCTCACAAGGAAAAGCCAATGGGTTGTTTTTTCTCTATCCATGATAGTCTTCCCTTAGGAACTTCAAAGAAAGAGATTTAGCAAGGTGCTTCCCTCTGATAAGTCTTTGCTTTGACCAGTTGGAGGGATTCTTGGCAGCCAGCTGAAGAATCCAGCTCTTGGTCTCTCCTCCTGTCCAGGTGTTTTTTTGCATATGGAAGGAGTTTGTTTTATGTAATGAGTTTCTTTATTCAGTTTTGATGGGTGGTTCATCATTGGCTGGTCCCCTTTTCAAAAAGCCAGTTTGTGCCAATCAGAATACAATGATTACTTACTAGTGAGAGCAGAGGTGGTCCAATAGGAATAGAGGTTGGGCTTCGTCTATTCCCTTTTCACAGTTCAATGAGAACACCGGGCATTTCTTTTGCATCTTTATGTTTGTAACTACATGCTGTGACTGTGGGATTTGTTCCCAGAAACTAAGGTCAGTTTTAAATCTCTATTTGCAAATGTCTTGGGACATCCCTCTTGCTTCTTATAAATGTTTAAGCATTTGATAAACACCTGCTCTCAGTTTTTCCCAGAATCTCCTATGTGCCATTTGCAGTTCTGCAGGTCCATAGACCAATAGGAATTGCCATACTGCATCAGACCAAGGTCCATGCAGTCCAGTATCCAGTATCTGACAGTGGCCTGAACCAGACGTTTCAGAGGAAGGTGTAAGAACCCCATAGTAGCAAATGTGGGATAATCTGTACCTTTCATAGGTCTCATCCTGGTCTCTAGCAATTAGAGATTGGTTTAAAGCCTGAAGCATAAGGATTAATATCCTCCAACAATTTTTTTCTAGTATTAATTATAGCTCTGGATTTTCCCGCTATCCCTATAAATGTCTAACTCCCTTTTTTGAATATTGCTATATTCTTGGCCTCAATGACTTCCTGTGGCAGCGAGTTCCATGCAGAGAGTTAATTACACATTGTGTGAAAAAGTATTTCCTTTTATTGGCTTTGAATTTCCCCACTTTTAGTTTCATTAAATGTCCCTTTATTCTTGTGTAGTCCATTCATTATTTTTATATACTTGATCATGTCCTCTATTATTCATCTTCTCTCTAAGGTAAACAATCACAGAGTCTTCAATCTTTCTTTGTATGAGAGCTTTTCCAGGCCTTGGATCATTCTCGTTGCCTTCTCTGAACCTCCACTAGTTCTGCAATATCCTTTTTGAGATGGAGTGACCAATACAGCACATAGTATTGCAGCTCAAGCTGCACCATTGAGTTTTATAAAGGTTTAGAGGCTGCACCAGTAGCAATGTCTAGAATGAAGCTTAACCAACACTTTCCATTATCAGATGCCATTTCAAATGGCTTATAACTTTGCCAAACCTTTTTTTTCATAGATCACAGATCCAGAAAAGACCATTGTGATCATGTAATCTGTCCTCCTGTATAACACAGGCCATAGAACTTGCCCAAAATAATCCCTAGAGTAGAGCTTTTAGAAAAAAAACCATCCAATTTTGATTTAATCCAATCATGATCCTTGGTAAATTGTTTCAGCTGTTAATTACTCTCAATGTTAAAAATTGACACCGTATTTATAGTTCAAATTTGTCTAGGTTCAACTTCTAGCCACTGGGTCGTGTTATACCTTTCTCTGCTAGATTGCCCATTATTAAATATTTGTTCCTCATGTAAGTACTTTTACAGTCAGTAATCAAGTCACCCCTTAGCCTTCTTTGTTAAAATAAATAGATTGAGCTCCTTGAGTCTATCAATATGAGGCATGTTTTCTAATCCTTTAATCTCTCTTGTAGCTTTTTTCTGAACCTTCCCCCATTTATCAACGTCCTTCTTGAATTGTGGACACCAGAATTGGATATAGTATTCCAACAGTGGCTGCACCAGTGCCAAACAGAGAGAAGGAATAACCTCTCTACTCCTACTTGAGATTCCTGTTTAATCTAAGGATTTAAATTTAGCAATATTAAAACACACATTGTTTGTTTGTATCCAGTTTATCAAGCCATCCAGATTTCCTGTATCAGTGACCTAGTCTCTTCATTAATTACCACTTCCCCTAATTTGTGTGTCATCTGCAAACTTTATCAGTGATGATTTTATGTTTTTGTCCAGGTCACTGATTAAAATGTTAGATAGTGGAGGGCCAAGAACCAATCCCTTCAGGTTCCAACTAACACATCCATTCAATGATGATTCCCCATTTACAATTACATTTTGAGACCTATCAGTTAGCCAGTTTTTAATACACTTCATGTGTGCCATGTTAATTTGATATCTTGCTGTTTTTTAATCAAACTGTCATGCAGTACCAAGTCAAATGTCTTACAGAAGTCTGAATATATTATATCAGCACTATTACCTTTATCTTCCAAACTTGTAACCTCATTAAAAAAAACAATGTATTTTCCATAAACCCATGCTGATTGGCAATAATTATATTATCCTCCTTTAATTCTTTATTGATCAAGTTCCATATCAGTCCATTCATTATCTCACCTGGAATCAATGTCAGACTGACAGACCAGTAATTACCTGCATCATCCTATTTATCCTTTTAAAATATTGGCACAATATTGGCTTTCTCAAAGTCTTCTGGAATTTCCCCAGTGTTCCAAGACTTACTGAATATCAACATTAACAGTTCAGCAAGCTCCTCAGCCAGCTCTTTTAAAACTCTTGGATTAAATTTATCTGGAGCTGCTGATTCAAAATACCTAACAAAACACTAAAAGAACCTACATGCATGCGAATAAGCTTACCAGAGATCACTCCACCCTCAACTCTAACAAGGGCTCTGGTAGGAATCTGTCCTTCAAACCCACAAAGGGTTGGGTTTTTTTTTGTGGTTACAAGTTCATAACAGCCTTACCTCAGAACTAACACTCTCATGAATAGGTTAGCCTTTCCTTTCTATAGCTTGAGACTTCAATTTTGACACTCCAGAAACAGGTGATCAGCAGACAATGGTCCTATCCTCAGGGTGTTGCTTCAAAAGACTGGGTTTTTGCACCACGGGAGGTGTAGAATTTGCATTCACCTCTACCAAGAGACTCCTGAGGCAAACCACTTGACATTGTTTGTCCCAAAATAACAATGTGTCTGTCAAGAACACACAATACAGTCCTTTGAAGTTCTTAACACTTCCCAGGGTTCACATCATATCTGCCACCTAGAGAGATTACATACAGTCCCAGCCCACAATAGTACCTAAACTTTGCATTTAATACAATGGACTCCAAAGATACTTAAACTGAATTCAGTATGGTTTTTCAAGGATATTGCAGGAAATTGCCATATCTCTCACAATGATATCATCTGTTATTTCCCAATCACAGAATAGATATATTTATTGAACATTTCTATCTTTTTGCATTATTATTGAAAATTCTACCATTTTCATCTAGTAATGAACCAATACCATTGTTAGTATTCTTTTTATTCCTAGTACTCTTTAAAACTTCTTTTTTATTCTCCTTAATTCTGGTGACCATAGATTTTGCCTTTTGTCCTTGCTTCCCTTATCAATGTTCTGCAATTACTAGTTTCTAATTTATATTTGTTACTATCAACTTCCCCTTTTTTCTATTTTCTCTCTCACTCTCTCTCTCTATGTAGATATAGATATAGATAATAAACTTAACTTAAACTGTGTAGATTTAAATTTTATATGCCAGGTGTCTGCCTCAGACAATTTTTTTTGGGGGGGGGACAGATTTTGATCTAAAAAAGACCAGCTATTTCTGAGAATGAGATAAGGGGGAAATATGTTGTTTAACCCATGTTTAAAAATTCTTACAATGATTTTTTTGAGAATATCTGGCATCTTCAGGCTTTGGAGTAAGGATTAAAATTTGGCAGAGGAGTCACCCTGGAATCAGGGATGTACCTTTTACCATCCCTGTGAATATCTGCCCAATGGTTAAAATCTGGTGGTACCCTCTAATCATCTACGGAATCCCTTGTGGTCCCTCTCAGTCCTCCGTGTGATCCCTCATGGTTCCTCTTAGTCCTCTATGCAATCCCTTTTCTGCAGGATTCCTCATTGTCCCTCCTCTGTGGATTTCTTTGTGGCACCTTTCTTTATTCTTCTCTTTTATCACTTCTCTTCCTCTATCTTCACATAGCTGTCTCTGCAGACCTCAATCCAGTTCTTGAATGAGGGTATCCCAGCTTTCTCCAGGCTCACTTGTCTCTGGTATTTACTGAAGTCAGAATGTTATGAGGCTGCCAGGCATCAACTGGGTATGAACTGCTTACAACACAGCACTTTTACATCATCTCCAGTATCATAATGCATACACACAAAGGGGCTGAACTGAGGTATCAAAGACAGGTCTTCACTTTGAAGCCTTAATGGTCTTTTAACACACATTAGCTTTTTTGATAATTTTTGGGGTGTAATTATCATATACTCTGCATTGTTCTCTATACCATCCTTTATGCATCCTAACATCTCGTTAGCTTTTTTGATCACAGCTGCATATGGAGTAGAGGTCTTCACTGAGCTGTCTACAATGATGCCCAGTTCCCGATACTAAGTTGATACAGTTAATTTCGAACCCTGTAAAAAGTGCATATGGAGTTTAAATTTATTCCTCTGATGTGGATTACTTTGCATTTATCAACACTGAATTTCATTTGTCCATCATGTTGCTCATCCACCTACTTGGTTAGTTCCCTCTGAAGTTCCTCATAGTCTTCTCTGGTCCCGAATAACCTAAATAACTTTGCATCATCTGTTAATTCTGCTACCTCACTATTTACTGCATTTCCAGATCATTAATAAATGGAGCTGTGCAAATAATGGATTTTTCAATTCATAGAACCATAGAATCATAGAACTGGAAGGCACCTTGAGAGGTCATCTAGTCCAGTCCCCGGCACTCAAGGCAGGACTAAGTATTATCTAGACCATCCCTGACAGATGTTTGTCCAACCTGCTCTTAAAAATCCCCAATGATGGAGATTCCACAACCTTCCTAGGCAATTTATTCCAGTGCTTAACCACTCTGACAGTTAGGAAGTTTTTCCTAATGTCCAACCTAAACCGCCCTTGCTGCAATTTAAGCCCATTGCTTCTTGTCTTATCCTCAGAGGTTAAGAAGAACAATTTTTCTCCCTCCTCCTTGTAACAACCTTTTTTGTACATCAAAACTGTTATCATGTCCCCTCTCAGTCTTCTCTTCTCCAGACTAAACAAACCCAGTTTTTTCAATCTTCCCTCATAAGTCATGTTTTCTAAACCTTTAATCATTTTTGTTGCTCTTCTCTGGACTTTCTCCAATTTGTCCACATCCTTCCTGAAATGTGGCACCCAGAACTGGACACAATACTCCAGTTGAGGCCTAATCTGTGCAGAGTAGAGCAGAAAAATTACTTCTCATGTCTTGCTTACAATGCTCCTGCTAATACATCCCAGAATGATGTTTGCTTTTTTTGCAATAGTGTTACACTGTTGACTCATATTTAGCTTGTGATCCACTGACCCCCAGATCCCTTTCCGCAGTACTCCTTCCTAGGCAGTCATTTCCCATTTTGTATGTGTGCAACAGATTGTTCCTTCCTAAGTAGAGTACTTTGCATTTGTCCTTACTGAATTTCATCCTATTTACTTCAGACCATTTCTCCAGTTTGTCCAGATCATTTTGAATTTTAATACTATCCTCCAAATCACTTACAACCCTTCCCAGTTTGATATCATCCATAAACCTTATAAGTGTACTCTCTATGCCATTATCTAAATCATTGATGAAGATATTGCCCAGAACCAGAACTGATCCCTGCGGGACCCCACTCGTTATGCCCTTCCAGCATGACTGTGAACCACTGATAACTACTCTCTGGGAATGATTTTCCAACCAGTTATGTGCCCACCTTATAGTAGCTCCATCTAGCTGTATTTCCCTAGTTTGTTTATGAGAAGGTCATGCGAGACAGTATCAAAAGCCTTACTAAAGTCAAGATATACCACATCTACTGCTTCCCCCCATTCACTAGCAATGCCCAAAAAATCTAAAAAAACAAAGAAAAATGTGTTTTAGGTTGACGTGAAAACTGAATTCTTGGTAACTCAAAAAATTGGAAAAAAATAGTTTTAGGTTGAACTAAATGTTTTGTTTCAATTTTGGCAATTTTAAAAGGGGGTTTCTATTGTTTTCCATTTAATTAAATGAAATTTTGAAACAAAATATAATTTTGAACCAAATTTTAGGATTTTTCTTTTCAACATGAACAATTCAGTGAAATTGACACAAATTTGTGAAACATTTCAGTTCACTGAATCTACATTTTTCACCAAAATAAAAACAGTTTCACCTGAAAGAAAAATTTCCCCCAAATTTCTTTTTGCCCAGTTCCATTATTAATAGTAGCAAACAAACCTATGTTTAGCAACAGTTAATGTTGCAGCAGGACATATTTCATGTACCCAAAAACTTAAAATCATTAAAATAAGAAGTTAAGGGGAAAGATTTGTGCATTCCTTTCCCCCTTCATATTGCCTACAATACCTGATACACTCTGATGCTTCAGGAGGCTTTATAGTCCTTTTGAGTGCAAGTTTAATGAAGTTAGGATATGTATTGCTTTTGGATAGTGTTGGGGATGAAAGTGATGAAAACCAGTGTTTTAGATTTATTGTAAGCGGAGTACAAAGGAAAGTGGGACACTCCCCAAGAAAAATCACAAAAACACCTTTTTTAACAGCTTACTATAAACTTTCCAGAACTTCAGATTGTACAACCCATTCACCAAAAAGTTCATGATTAGCCAAGGATTGTAATCCATTTTTGTTTTGTACAGCTTCTGCTGCACCATAATATTAAACAACACTAAATTTGAAGCACCTGTTGTTAACCTTTTGTCATGATGAAAACTGACTATTTAATCGTACTCTTTTATCCACTATTGTATTGATACGTTCAAAGACCCCTAAAAGAAGAATGAGACCTGATTTTCCTTTGCAGAATCTGTGCTGATTAGACTCTATAATATTATGACCTTTGCTATCCTGTATTTCATTATCAGTTCAATCAATATGCCAAGTACAGGTGTAAGGTTTACTGGTTTATAATTCCCCAGATTACCACTAGAAACACTTTTAAACATACGTACAACATTTGCTACTCTCCAATCTTCTGGAACACTAGCTGTTTTTAATGAGAGATTGGCTATTTGTGTTAGCTGCTCAGTCACTTCATACTGCAGCTCCTTCCAAACTCTTGATGCACCATCTGGGCCTGGTGATGTATTGCTTTTTAAATTATCGATTATCTTCTTCTAACATCTCAGTCTCTGAGAGTGCTCCCTCTTTAATACCAGAAGAGAGCAGGTCCAGGACAGGAATCTCCATTTTGGCCCTTCTATTCCCCCCTTATATAGTGCTTACTGTAATGTATGATCCCATTCACTCATAGAATCACAGGACTGGAAGGGACCTGTAGAGGTCTTCTAGTCCATTCTTCTGCACTCAAGGCAGGACTAAGTATTATCTACACCATCCCCGACCTCATAGCTGGCCTCATATAGGGTCAGACTTACAAATTTTGAAGATTATCTGTTTGGCTGGAATGGCCTTTCAAACCTTGCCATTTAGCAATATAGGCATGGGCGGTGAGTTATATGGGCCTGTGATGCCCAGGCTCCAGCAAATTCAGGGCCCGGGGGGCATGGCTCCATCAATGTTTGGGGCTGGGTCTCTCCCCCAGCCCTACCTGCCGCCCCCGCATGCTTCCGTTGAGCATCCTTGCCTGCCCTGGGCTGTGGGCTGCTACCCCCTGAAACTCAGTGCTGCACTCCCTCGCCGGACACTGCCATGGCCAGCTACAAGGGAGTGGTGCCGGGGGCAGGCTGAGGCAGCTGCTGCACCTGCAGAGGGAGCAGGGGAGGAGGCGCATGGCAGCCTCCCCCCCGCCCCCGGCAGGTGACTCTGAGTTGACGCTGGGGGTTGGGGGGTGGGGGGGGCTTATCCTGGCTGGACCTCCTGAGCATCAGCCTGGAGGGACTTGGGTGAATGTCATGCC
>NW_020664483.1:22190240-22291798 GCF_002925995.2 Terrapene triunguis
GCACCCCAAACTCCCTCCCAGAGCCTTAGGCAGGTGTGTATGTGTGGGGTGGGGGCAGGACTTGGATCCATTCTGAGCACCACCAAAAATTATACAAACCTTCCACCCCTGAATATAACTTTATTTTGTGCCTTTTTGGTTCCCTTTTTGTTCATCAATACACATCTTCTGAGATTGTATTATTGTTCTCTTTAATTTTATTTTTAAAGGTACATTCAAGGCTTCTGTGGGGCCCTTCTGTTTGGTGTGGTCCAACCTCCAGGGTTAACTAATGGCTCTGTGGTTCTTATGAAGTTTTTTGGTCTTTATAACAGCATCAGAGAATGTGTGTCGAGCAGGGGTCGGCAACCTTCAGCATACCATCTGCAGGCATGGCCCCTCGCAGCTCCCATTGGCTGGGAATGGCAAACTGCAGCCTGTGTTGCAGGGGGCCATGCCTGCGGATGGTCAACGTCAGCAAAATGTCTAGCAGCCCACCAGCAGATTACCCTGATGGACTGCATGCCAAAGATTGCCACTCCCTGGTGTAGAGACTTCATAAACTCTAATTACTTGAATTATCCATTCTCCATTGCAAGGCTTAATCTGATTCAGAATTAGTAGAATGATACAGCTGCATACTTTTTGTGACGGGTTCAGTCACAGAAACCCCCTTGGGACTGTCACCTGATGTGCTGAGACTACCTCTGAGCCCATTTTCTCTGCCAGTTTGGGCCTCAAGAACCCTGCCTTCTTGAGCCAGACATGCTAGTCTGCTCCAACACATACCCAAGGTCTGAACCACGCACCCCAAAGCTGCAGACTTAACTGAAAACAGCTTAAGAAGTGCTCCTGTCTCCAGAACCTAGACACCCAGCTCTCAATGGGATCCAAACCCCAAATGAATCCGTTTTACTCTGTATAAAGCTTATACAGGGTAAACTCATAAATTGTCCACCCTCTATAACGCTGATAGAGAGATATGCACGGCTGTTTGCTCCCCCAGGTATTAATTACTTACTCTGGGTTAATTAATAAGCAAAAGTGATTTTATTGAGCATAAAAAGTAGGTTTAAGTGGTTCCAAGTAATAACAGACAGAACAAAGTAAGTTACCAAGCAAAATAAAACAAAACATGCAAGTCTAAGCCTAATACATTAAGAAACTGATTACAGATAAAATCTCACCCTCAGAGATGTTCCAATAAGCGTCTTTCACGGACTGGACTCCTTCCTAGTCTGGTCCCAATCCTTTCCCTTAGTAGAGTTCTTGTTAGCTCCAGCTCAGGTGGTAACTAGGGGATTTCTCATGACTGGAACCTCCTTTGTTCTGTTCCACCCCCTTATATAGCTTTGGCACAAGGCAGTAATCTTTTGACTCTCTGGGTCCTCACCCTCCTTCTAAATGGAAAAGCACCAGGTTTAAGATGGATTCCAGTACCAGGTGACATGGTCACATGTCCTGTGAGAACCCCCCCCCCCCCCCCAAGCCTTCATTCTTCCTGGAATGCTTCCTTCACAGGAAGGCTTGCAAGTAAACACAGCCATTTACAACCAATTGTCCTAGTTGATGGGAGCCATCAAGATTCCAAACCACCATTAATGGCCCACATATTGCATAATTACAATAGGACCTCAGAGTTATATTTCATATTTCTAGTTTCAGACACAAGAATGATACATTTATACAAATAGGATGATCACACTCAGTAGATCATAAGCTTTGTAATGATACCTTACAAGAAAACTTTTGAATGAAGCATATTCCAGTTACATTATATTCACACTCATTAGCATATTTTCATAAAATCATATAGAGTGCAACGTCATACCTTTAACTTCTCTTTCATTATCTGCTTCTTCTTTCTTTTTAGGTGACCTATGTTGTACACTTCAGCTACATACTTCCAATCAAGCAGTTTCTCTGTGGCCATTCTCACTTTGGACTAGGTTTAAGTTTTAAACTAGGTTTGAAGACTTTCATTTCACCTTGTTTTATTTCACATTGTTTTTTTCAAACTGTAAATGTTGTCCCCAGTCTTGATATAACACAGGTACTTCTGATACATTTGTTCATCATCTGCTAAGTATGTGTGTTAATCAGCCTTCATGTATTTAGAATAAACAAACATTTGATCATGACATTTTCTGGTTACAGTTGCTTAGCAACACACTTCCTTTTAAGATGACCCTTGTGAGTTCTGAGGGCCTGTGTCCAGAATGCGTTAGATCAGCGTATCTCAATGATCAGCCCATGGACAGGTGTTGTTTTCCTGAGATCTTCCTGACACAGTTCAGGAAGGCAGCCATCCAGTCCCTGTATCAAAAAGATTGAAAAACACTGCTTTAGGCTGCCTTAACTCTCCATATACAATAGAAACTCAGAGTTATGAACACCAGAGCTACAAACTGACTGGTCAACTACACACCCCATTTGGAACCGGAAGTACACAATCAGGCAGCAGCAGCAGAGACAAAACAAACAAACAAACAACAAACAACTACAGTACAGTACTGTATTAAATGTAAACTGCTAAAAAAATAAAGGGAACATTTAAAAAAAAGATTTAACAAGGTAAGAAAACTGTTTCTGTGCTTGTTTCATTTAAATTAAGATGGTTAAAATCAGCATTTTTCTTCTGCATAGTAAAGTTTCAAAGCTGAATTAAGTCAATGATCAGTTGTAAGCAATTGTAAACGATAACGTTTTGTTCAGTTATGAACATTTCAGAGTTACGAACAACCTTCATTCCTGAGGTGTTCATAACTCTGAGGTTCTATTGTATTTCTCAAACTTACTCAATCCTTTTTTTCTCAGTTTGATTTCTATCAGAAAAGATTTGTGATATCCGTACTCTCTCCAAAATTGACTAACAGTATCAAATAATTTGTCATGAATATAATAACTTAAACATTTTCATTATCTGTATTTCAGTGTAAACTTGATCACAAAAAAAACAAGTTTCCTTCTTTAAAAATTCACCAGGAGTTTGTGCTTTGACAAGCTGTTTCTCAAGCATCCTTAAGAACAATTATCCTGAAGGAAATCCATATAAACTTCCTGTAGTTTTGCACATACTGAATTACGGCATGTATAACTACCATTGATGTACAGTATTATTAGCATTAGCATTAGTAATAATAATAAACTTTGCATGTTATGGAGGTTGTCACCATACTTGCCCGGAGAAGCTTGCAACTGTACTTACAAGCTAACACAGTTATTGAGACTATCTCATTATGTTATAGTATGGCTCACATCCCATTCTAGAAGAGAACATTTTCCTGAGATCAGAAATCTACTGTTGCTACAGAAATGGATTCTCATCAGTGTATTCCTGGAGAGGACTCAATGGCTCTCCATAATTCTCCTTCTTGGTGGGAATTGCCTCGCTATTTAGTCTTATGACTAATGTAATAGGCGAAATGTTTTCTTGAGATCAGAATTCTGTTGTTCCCCTAGACCTGAAGACTTCTGCCACTTCTAATGAATCAGTCATGCAAACAGGCATGAAAAAGCTGAAATGAAATCTTTCTTATGAGTTTGCAGTAAGGCTTTGGCAAAATCAACTCTGTTCAACTTTGGGGCCTGTGAGCTTGTTTTCACACACAAATTCACAGCCCTATTTAGAGTCAAATTTGAAAGGCTGACACAGCTGTACCTCTCACATGGCTGGATTAAAGGTTAGCTCCGGGCCACTTGGGTTTGGCAGTAAGCTAATGATGCATGAGAAAAGCTACAGGACCAAAACCAAGGCAACTTCAAAGAAATTTAAATGAATATGGGAGTCTTTCAACTGATTTCAATGAGCATTGCATTGAGCCCTGTACAAAAATCTACTGAATAGTTTTTTCAGGGTTTTAATGGTGTGCACCGCAACATTTAAAATGTCTCATCACATACAATAGCAACATCCCAGAATTTTTTTCAATATTGCTGCTTTCTTTTGTACAGTTGGGTCAGAGAGAGTCAGACCCACCTTCTTTGCATTTGATGTGTAAATCAGCGGCTGGAGAGGTGGGTGCAGACTTTTCAAATGTGCCAATTAGTGCAAAAGAAGGAAGTAGCTAGACATGAACGCACACACGTATTGCAAGTTCCAAAACCAATATTTTAACACTGACAGCTTCCCTGAGGACACCTCCACCTGATGATGAGAACTTACCCTTCCACTTCATCAGTTGCAATCCTGATTGCTGGAATTTCAGATCTTGCCAGCTCAGCCAAGAATGAAGCATAGTGGATTTCACCCAAGTCCCTTGCAGTCTGAGGGTAGGTATCACATATATTCTGTTAGATTTTGAAAAAAGAATCAAAGAGTCCTTCCAGTTTAACATTACCTTCATTTAGATACCATGCCCACAGCTATTTAGTATTTATTGTCTTGGCTTTTAAAGATGTTTCTTGATCTCTGTTTGTTCACAGCCTCATGCAAAATAAATGCTGTTTATAGAAAAACCCAGCAGAAAAAGTGAAAGACTTGTACCATACTGGCAAAGTGGATTAGGTAGTCATGGAAACCTTGTCAGATCTCACAAAATTTCCCTTATTCATAATCTTTTTTAGCAGTTTAGATAACTTGCATATTAGCTGTAAAACTGAATATCTGTTGTAGAGCACTGGAGTATAAAGTGATATGTTCATAGTGCCCCAAAGTGTGGATATCAAGATCTTTTCAGTACCATGGTATCATTATAACAGTAACCAGGCCTCCAGTAAGAGGTGCCCAAGCTTTACATAAATCAACAATCCCTTATCCTGCTCCCATGGGGGGTGGGGGGGAGGGTGTTGTTCATTAACTTCAATGGAAGTAGATCAGCTGTTACCTAGTATAACTAGAGAGGTCCCTGAACTGCTAAGTGTGAATCCAGTTATGAATCCAGATGTGAATTGCTCCAAAGTTTGTGGATGTTCATGTCCATTTTCACCTATAATCTTCATTGAAATAGGATAAGATGCTTTGCTTTAAATATGCACCACCCTCTGGGCCTTCCAGTTTGTTTTCAAGTCCTTTTTTTTTTTTTTTGTACTTTTATTTTTCAACATCTTCCTCATTGAAAAGAGTCTGCAAGAAATATCATAGAGATTCCCAATATATATGTAGCAGGATTTTAGTAATGTTACAAGTACAATGACAGGAAAAGTCTATTTTGTAGTGTAACCCATACACTTCCTAGGTGTGGTGTTCTGTCCCATCTCTAGTGGCACCAAGACCACTTAGATAGAGAAAGAGATTAATGAGTCTGCTCTACAGCTTTAGCTAACCGCCATATGGGTTTTAGCTCATGTGGTAGAAGCTCATGCACTAAGCTCCAGAGATCCCAGGTTCAATCCTTCCTGAGGCCTGTCAGTGTTACAGTAGCACTGCATCTATCAATGATTCCAGGATCAGATTCTCATCTGGTGCTAATCAATGCAGCTCCATTGGAATGTGGCCCTGAGTCTATAAAACAGTTCTTCAACACTTGCCAACAGTGAGATTTCTGAAATCCAACCATGTCCCCTCAGGACCTTCTTGATTTCCACTGTTTTTTAATGCAGCCAGTCTCACATGAATAAAAAACAGGCAGAACTTCTGTTTGTGAACAGAGGTAGAGTCATCTTCAGGCATTTATGCAAAAGAACTAACCTATGAGCAAGAAGAGAATTTTCATCCCACTCCAACACACATTCCTTATTTGTTGTATAGTCTATAACCAGCTTCAAAAAGGCACGTTGCCAGTGCTTAACAGATAGTAAGCACCAGAACTGGACAAATAGTGGAAAAATTATTTACAAACATTGCAAATTCATTACTACAAATTTTTAATAAATAGCCAGATTCTGTGTGGCCATCACAGAAATGTGCACTCAGGGAATAGCATAAGGAGCCAATGCAAAGGCAAGGCAAAAATCGGAGTCCCAGCACCCAGGCAAGAGAATGGACTGTTCCAACCTTACACCTCTGGGGACCACAGAACTGCAAGGGGAAAAGAGGGGAACTGGGCAGAAAGCAGGGCCAGGGATCTGTCTTGCACCTGGCCATACGTCAACAACTGGAGTGCTAAGAGTGCTAGTTGCTATAGAAGAGAAGTGAGCAGAATGTCAGTTGGAGGGGTGCTGAAGGTTCATATCTAGCCTTAGAATGGTATAATCTACCCCAAAGTAGATGTAGATTATGCGGCTTCTTTACTTCCTTGTTTAGTTTCACATCATCACATTCACAAGAGAACTCATCAGCTTTCCAGTGGGGCTACTTACAGGTGCAAAGTTTAAGGAAGTCAGTCTGTCTGTCTATGGATTTTGTATTAGTGACCATCACTGTAGTATCGGAGTGCCATATAGGTAAAAACAACAGCAGTAGTGAAGTCCTTAGTGGATTTCATACAGATTCTGCTTTGCACAACTGAGGTCATTGTTAAAAATTTACACGAAAGATGAAACCAAGGCATCTAAGTGAATCCCTGGTCATTTGTCTCTGGAAAAATATGAAGCGTTCCACACTGTATTAGAGCCACTTAAATGGCTTGAGAGTAATTTGGATTGATAATAGATCCTAAATAATAATTGCCATTGTTATTTATCATTAGTTATTAGTTACCTGGTGTCCCACAGGCTCTTTAGTTCCAATACTATCACAGTGCAAGGATAAAATCAGAGTGGTTTCTAGGTTCACATGAACTGTCTTTAATTTAACAAGGAAAAAAGTCTAGATTTCACTCTAAATCCTTCTCTACCCCAGTTGCTTTTTCTTTTGACTTTCAACCCTGAGATCTCTTAGTCAAAATTCAAGTACCCATTCACTTCTCTGATTCAAAGTCAAAAAGAAAATAGTATTGCAGAGATATAATAAGCCAGTCTAGCCCAGAGACAAATTTATGGATGCCAAAGCTGCCAGTGTCCAAGAAGATAAGACAGTGACTGCTGACAGTGAGACAAATCATCAGCAGTCTAATCAAGTGACAAACCCGGAGGCAATTGAAAAGCTTCCAATATATATATATATATATATATATATATAAAATATGCCCAAGTAAGTCTGCCAGGGAGTCATATGTTGCTCCTGGGGAAAAATATCTTCTAATGCCTGGCATCAGGCCTCTTATGTAACATGACTTCATTCCAATTGTAATGCACCATTTTTATTGTACAACAAAGTGTTATTCACTGGAAAAAACGAATGTAAGAAATGGTTAAACATCTCTTGAGTGAAAATGCTTACCTGAGTCACCACATCCTGTTTCTTCTCTGCTAGCTCTTAAACCTAGGGCCTAATTGTTCATCATCCTTCCTTCCTTAAAGGGTATTTTAACATTTGCAGAGAATCTGCACATTTTATATAATGCCTCCCTCACATGAAGTCCACCCCCTTGCACAAGGCAACAGCAGCATTCCCTAGGCAGCTTTCAGCAGCACACCTTGTTTGACTGGAACATAGTGTGGGTTCTCCAAGAGTATAAGTCTGGTACTAGAGTTCAACATATTCAGTGTATGCACCTGGGGAAACAATCCTCATATCAGTTCCTGATGTAGATTTCTGCAGATGTAGATGTTTGTAGATGCTAGGGCCAACGCTGCAGGTATGAGGCACCAACAGACAGAAACATTTTGGATTTTACCTCAGTAGCTCCATGCAAAAGAATTAGAATGGCAAGTATTCATGATTAAGTCAGCACAAAAGATGGATATTAGTCCCTATGACCATGTAAACTGGTGTGGCCATTCCTCCACATCTGCAGAGACGGATTAAGGTTTCTTGGGGCCCTGGGCCAGAGCAAGTGAGGGGCCCCTCCTCAACACGTCTGCCTGCAGTCCTGGCCCCATTCCGCCCCTTCCACTTGTGGCCCACCCATGGCCCCTCCCCTTTCTGTCCCTTCCCTGGGTTGCCCCTGTTCCACCAGGGTGCCCCCATTCCGCCCCCACACTGTGGCTCCCACAACCCATTTACTCCTTTCTGCCCCCTCATGGCCCCAAGTCAGAGAAGCTTTGTCTCTGCACCATGGTCCCAGGGCCCACAGCGGAGAGTGAAAGCTCCTCCAGTCTCAGGGCCACAGTGGGGGTCAGGTACTGAGGCTTCTCTCACTCCTCCCGCCCGGTGCATCTGCCAGGGATGGGGTCGGGGGCTGCTGGGGCTTCCCCCACCCTACCCCACACACCCGGCATCCGGGGTTCCAATGGTGGATTTTTTCCAGGGGCCCCCCAGTTGGCCAGGGCTCCTGGGCTCTGGCCCTTTCGGCCCAGTGGATAATCCACCACTGTGCATCTGCCTCTGAGGGAGGCCACACCTCCTTGCAGTCTGATCTGCAGGGGTAATCTCAAAAGAGGGGAGATATAGCAGCAGTCTATGGGCCTTGGCCCTCAAGCAGGGCAGGGGAGCAATCATTTAGGGCTCTGGCCTGCAGTCAAGGCTGAGCTGTAGTAGTCAATAAGCCCAGGCCCTCAAGCAGGGCAGGGTGGCAAACAATTAGGGCTCTGTCCTGTAGTCAAAGAAGAGTGGTAGCAGTCTATAAGCCCAAAGCAGTCTGGGGCTCAGGCAGGGGTGAGCAACAAAAGCCAGCTTCTTGGACTAAGGAGGGGGAGAACTGCCATTGTGGGGTGGGGTGACAGGGCTAGGGGGACACGGGCTCACCCAACTCCACCGTGTCCCAGCCCAGGGCCCTATCAATGGTGAAGTGTTCCACCACTGGGTCAGTGCGGATTCCAGCCACAAGGCGCTGACTATGTTTTGGGTGGCACTACAGCCAGACGGTTATCTGGCTCCTCTGGACTACTTCTTACTATGATAGAGGTATATAAAAGCATGAGTGGTGTGGAGAAAGTGAATAAGGAAAAGATATTTACTTGTTCCCATAATATAAGAACCAGGGGCCACCAAATGAAATTAATGGGCAGCAGGTTTAAAACAAATAAAAGGAAGTTCTTCTTCACACAGCGCACAGTCAAGCTGTGGAACTCCTTGCCTGAGGAGGTTGTGAAGGCTAGGACTATAACCGGGTTTAAAAGAGAACTAGATAAATTCATGGAGGTTAAGTCCATTAATGGTTATTAGCCAGGACGGGTAAGGAATGGTGTCCCTAGCCTCTGTTTGTCAGAGGGTGGAGATGGATGGCAGGAGAGAGATCACCTGATCATTACCTGTTAGGTTCATTCCCTCTGGGACACGTGGCATTGATCACTGTTGGTGACAGGATACTGGGCTGGATGGACCTTTGGTCTGACCCAGTATGGCCATTCTTATGTTCTTATGTTATGTTCTTATGTTCCCCCTGTTGGGTACCTCAGTGCAGTGGGTGTCCGATGTGTCCCCAGAGTAAATGGCCAGCGGCAGTTAGCGGCATCATGGTCAACCGGCAGCTCCAACCACTTGGGTGTGTCCTCAGAATGGCTGGGGTCAGCTTCAGCCTTGAGAAGCCAGCGGGATGTGTCTGTTCCCTTCAGCATCACCCTCCCAAATGAGCTGCAGGGTCTGGGTTTTATACTTCCCCTTCCTGTCTGGCCCCTCTGCTTATGGTGGATGGGGCGATGGCTACCTGGTTCCACCGACCAGGGGGTGTGCTGTGGCAGTCCCTCCATGTCTGCCTCTGAGGGAGGCCATGCCTCCCCTCTACAGACCATCTTTGTCGCAAATAAACTCCATCAGTTCCCATGAG
Source organism: Terrapene triunguis (assembly GCF_002925995.2). Classification (NCBI taxonomy): domain Eukaryota; kingdom Metazoa; phylum Chordata; order Testudines; family Emydidae; genus Terrapene; species Terrapene triunguis. The sequence goes on from NW_020664483.1 coordinate 22,199,849, forward strand.
GAGAATCTGAGTGTTCTCTCAACAATGGCTAGTGAAGCCACAAAAGGAGTGTAAAATGTTTACTGACCTTAATTTTCATAGAGAAGACATGGGTGATTTAACATGTTATGATAAACTCCTAGTGGTAAGGGACATTTCTCAATGGATAGCAAGGGGGAATTGTCTACCATACCTATACATAAATGTAGGCCCTTTCATGGTTTGGGATACTGTGCATGTATCCTATTGCTCTGTTTGTGGAGCATGGTGCTACATTGTACAGATACTCATGAACTAACATTTCCTTTGTCTAGTTCCATTAACCAGAAATATCTATTCCAAAAATACTGTGAGTGTTTATCATACATATCCTTATCATCATATTCTTCTGTAAGTATTCAGAAGCAAAATATTTAGATGGAAGTCAACACTTTAAAGCAGTGGTTCTCAACCAGAGGTTCACGTACCCCTGGGGGTATGCAGAGGTCTTCCAGGTGGTACATCAAGTCATCTTGATATTTGCCTAGTTTTACAACAAGCTATGTAAAAAGCACTAGCAAAGTCAGAACAAACTAAAATTTCATACAATGACTTGTTTATACTGCTCTATATACTATACACTGAAATGTAAGTACAATATTTATATTCCAATTCATTTATTTTATAATTATATGGTAAAAATGAGAAAGTAAGCACATTTTCAGTAATAGTGTGCTATGACACTTTTGTAGTTTTATGTCTGATTTTGTAAGCAAATAGTTTTTCAGTGAAGTGAAACTTGGGGTATACAGGACAAATCAGATTCCTGAAAGAGTTTCAGTAGTCTGGAAAGGTTGAGAGGCACTGCTTTAAAGTAATCTGTTTTCTCATACGGAATGTATTTTGCTTCAGCCGCACACAGCTTCAGCTATGTTCATGTGCAAAGGAAAGCCATAACTGAGGGCAGTCTGATGAATGATTAGCTGAATTATCTCTTTGGGTAGTTGCTCACACATTTTTTATATATCTGTCAAAAGCAGTGAAACTGTTATTTTACTCTCTAGTTAATGACTGGTTGCCTGGTTATTGAGTTAACATGAAACTGTAAGGTATCTTCAAAGGTAGCTAAGGGGGGAGGGATAGCTCAGTGGTTTCAGCATTGGCCTGCTAAACTCAGGGTTGTGAGTTTAAACCTTGCGGGGGCCACTTAGGGATCTGGCGCAAAATCAGTACTTGGTCCTGCTGGTGAGGGCAGGGGATTGGACTTGATGACCTTTCAAGGTCCCTTCCAGTTCTAGGAGATAGGATATCTCTATTAATTTTTTTTAATTGAATTAAATTTACCAGTCTGTTTCTCAGTAAATTGTGAAATAATTGAAGAGGAAATAATTGAAGGAAAAATAGATTTAGAAAGATGTATTGTTTCATTTTGTCAAAATGTTCATACAGGGTGAGATTCTCTTCCGTACTGTTTCTGCTGGGCATCACAAAGAGGAAGGTCCTAGCCCTTGCATCTGTTAGAGTATTTTAGGAGCTGCTCTAAACTGCCAAATGGCAGTGGTCCCAATGGAACCATCAGCCAGCCTGAGGATGATTGGAGCTCAGGGGATTCCAGTCACATCCCCTTCTGCCCCTGATTTGCCTCTTGTGAAAGAGTTGGAAGGGAGGGGGTGGAGGAGGATTCAGCTATATCAGCTGAATACTTACTAGAGATTCTACCCTCCCCTGCCCTGCCCTTCCCACCTCCAACTGAGGGAATCCCTGGTAGAGGAAATGGGGCAAGATTGTATGTACCCCTTTTTCCTCATGAGCGTGACACAAAGAGGACAGAGTAAGGGAGAGATATGACCCATTATTCTTATTGTCTGTTTGTTGGTGTTATTGTCTCGTAATTTCATCTAAAAGTATTAAATATCTAAGGACTCTGATAATAAAACGTTTATTGTTACCTAAGATTTTTTGAAACCCAATGATGTCCCTACTATTTTGACATCCATGGATGAACATTCAAGCTGAAGGCATAATTCATAGCAAAGAATTTATTTGAAGAATTTAGCCTCTTTTTTCTAATTGCAAAATATCTGTGCACAGATTTCACTGTTTCACCAGATTTGTTTAACAGTAGGTGATATTTTTGTCTCCTTGTCACATCAGTTGGCATGAGTGGTGTCCTGAAGCTCTGTAACAGTAATACAATTGTTTATAATTTATAGTGCTAGACAATATCTTTGGGTGTTTGATTTGTAATTTTCACATTGAATCATCAGAGACTCACTTTTGCTTCAAACTTTTTCAGTCTGAATGAGAGAGGGAGAGAATCGGGTTTAAATATCTGCATATATTTCCTTCCTTCTCCAGCTCTCATTGTAATGAAGGGATTCAGGTATATGAATGTCACCCTCAAGTGATTGGCTCACAGAGAGACTATGGAACCTAATACTGCCCATATCTAAAGTTGCATTCCTTTAGGTCAAGCATTAGAAGGGTGTGTTTTTATAGCTGATGAAGGACCACAACTGTGGTCCCTGTGTTACACTGGGAGCATAGGCAAATCCCAAATATTACAACAAAAGTAATGTACTTGCTGACCTTCAGCTGCTTTCCCTTCCTCTCTGTTGCCTCATCCCTGGCGATGATGTAAAACACTTTCCTGATTGCTGCTCGTTGAAAAACTGGCTGCAGCATCATCCAATCGCTTTGGGTTTCTTTGGGTTTTACTTTTTGCAAAGTCAAGAAAAGATAATAACTGGCTAGTTTTCCTTTTGAGAATAACTTATTGCAAATCAAAGACCCAAAAGATCAGACTATCAAGAGTTATACATTGTCAAGCATCTTGTTTGACACAATCAGTTATTGATAACAAAATTAAACAAGACAAAAACCCAGCACCAGCTAAAATATAATGTATACAAACAGCAATATCCACTAAAGAGTGTTTTATTAATACTCAGTGGTAACATTAAAGGTTTTTGCTATGTTTTTGTAAGTCGTATGTATGCATGAGTACACAGCAGATTGCTTTCTTTATGTTTATTATCCATGTGGGCAAAGGAGATAGCTTGTCTTTTATTTTCTTGCAGGTATCTTGTTTTATAGGCTGACTTATGAAGTTTTTCTATACTTTTTATAACACAACTTCTTAGTCGATGTAACTCGTAAAATGTCATATTTAATTTAACAGCCTGTTAATGGTTAGTGCTGTATCACATACATAGTCTGTGGAAGCATAGAACTTTTAAAAGCAATTGTGAAATTCTTAGGGATTTAAGACACAAATTGTTTTAATTCACTTTTTTTTCTACCAGTTCTCCATAGAATTTGTTCCTAGCAAATGTACACTGCTTGAAAACTGTGTGCCTTACAAGTAGGTTTACTGAAAGAATAACATATACATTGGGCCTGATTCTCTAATTTCACTTGTGCTGGTGTAAAGCAGGAAAAGGGTTTTTTGCCTCCCTTTTTCCTGGAGCTTGCCAAGGGCCACATCAGCACATCCAGTGCATGTTAGAGTCGTTTCTGAGGGGATGTCCTACATTGCAATCCAGCTGCAACATTTCCTATGGGCTTGTTAATGAGCCAGGAATAGTCAGGATATAGACATTCCATAGCCATGCCCTACACCTCCCACCACATGCCTCTTGCACTGGGCACTCCTGCAGTGGTGGTATAAAGCCAGTTACACTTGCCTTGCGTCTGCCAAAGACTTCTTCCATATCAGGGCAATTATTCAGGGAGCCATTATAGTAGCTGTATGGTCCATTTATGGCAGTATAGCCCGCATAAAGGAGCTGTAACTTATTGATGAGTTCAGCTCATCATGTGCCAATTCCTCCTTCACGTGTTCTAGAAATTCTGCTAGGGAAGAAGCATCTGGCTTGGGGAACACATGACCAGCAAAAGATGCATGAGGGAGGAACAAGTTCTCCATATGTCCAATGTTGAGAACATTGAAAAAGAACTCTGAGGGGAGCTCAACATATGCCCCACTTCAAGCAGGTGGGAGCTCTTTTGCATCAATGTTTGCTTCAACCTCATCAACCTGACAGATATTAAAGGGCCAGATGATTACTCAATAATGAAGTATAAATATTTTCCCAAAATTGCATTTTGCTCTATGCCAGCTACAGGAGCCTGAAAGTATGGAACTGTTAAGATGAGAAATTTTATTAATATCACACAGTGAAAAAAGTGGCATTAAAAGACTGTTAAGGTTGTGTCAGAAAAAAATCAAAGCCAGGAAATTTGCAGTGAAGTGTGAAGCATACCATATGTCCTGCAATACTTAGGCAAAATATAATGCATTGAGTAAGGCCTGGTCAACACTACGAGGTTAGGTTGAATTTAGCTGCGTTAGGTCGATTTTATAAGCAATGCATCTACACAACCAACACCGTTCCGTTGTCCTAAAGGGCTTTTAAAATCGACTGCTGTACTCCTCCCCGGCGAGGGGAATAGCGCTAAAATCGACCTTGCTGGGTCGAATTTGGGGTAGTGCAGATGCAATTCGACAGAATTGGCCTCCGGGAGCTATCCCAGAGTGCTCCAATATGACCGCTCTGGACAGCACTTTCAACTCCGATGCACTAGCCAGGTACACAGGAAAAGCCCTGGGAAATTTTGAATTTCATTTCCTGTGAGCTCAGCAGCACAGGTGACCATGCAGTCCCAGAATCGCAAACGAGCTCCAGCATTGAGCGAACGGGAGACACTGGATCTAATTGCTGTATGGGGAGAAGAATCTGTGCAGGCCAAACTCTGATCAAAAAGAAGAAATGCTAATATATATGCCAAAATCGCACATGGCATGGTGGAGAGAGGCTACAATAGGGACACACAGCAGTGCCACGTGAAAGTTAAGGAGCTCAGGCAAGCCTACCAAAAGACAAAGGAGGCAAACGGTAGCTCCGGGTCAGAGCCCCATACATATCACTTCTATGGTCAGTTGCATGGCATTCTATGGGGGGACCCTACCACTACCCCACCACTGTCCGTGGACAGCTGCAAGGGGGGAGTCTCACACAACGGGGGGGAGGATTTTGTGGAGGAGGAGAATGCACAGCAGGCAAGCGGAGAATCCATTCTCCCCGGCAGCCAGGACCTTTTCATCACCCTAGAGCCAATACCCTCCCAAGGCGGGTTCCCGGACCCTGAAGCCGGAGAAGGCACCTCTGGTGAGTGCACATTTGTAACTATACTACAGGGTTTTAAAACAATTGTTTTTAATGTTTGATTTTCCCTGAAGAATCGGGGTGCATTCGCGGCCAGTACAGCTACTGGAAAAGTCTGTTAACGTGTCAGTGGATGGAGTGGGAATCCTCCAGGGACATCTCCATGAAGCTCTCCTGGAGGTACTCTGAAAGCCTTTGCAGAAGGTTTCTGGGGAGGGCTGCCTTATTTCATCCTCCACGGTAGGACACTTTAACACGCCAAGCCAGTAGCAAGCAGTCTGTAATCATTACAGCACAAAGGATGGCAGCGAATGGTCCTGGGTTTTGGTCGCATTCAAGCAACATTCAGTCTTTATCTTTCTGTGTTAGCCTCAGGAGAGTGATATCATTCATGGTCACCTGGTTGAAATAGGGGAATTTTTGTAAGGGAACAGTAAAAGGACCCCATTCAAGCTGGGCTGTTTGCACTTGGCTAAAAGGGATCATCCCTGAGAATAGCCATGCGGTGGAGGGAGGAGTGAAGGGATCATCCCAGAGAATAGCCACGCGGTAGGGTGGGGGGAGGGGAGTGCTGCACATCCACCCCAAAACTGTAGCTCCTCCTTTTAAATGGCAAACCCACCAAGCATTGCTTGCTATCGGAAAGGAGGGTGCTGCAGTTTGAAACCATTCCCACATGTTATGAAGGTGGAAGAAGCCAATCCCGTGTACCCTTTGGCTTACCATGGCTTCCTGGAAACCAAATTCTGTTGCCCATCCATGTGTGACGTGTCACCATACCAGCAGGCGCTCAATATAAAAGGCAAAATGCGACCTTGTACCTAAAGCACATGTGCTGTCTGTTGTGAATTGCTTGATTCTCTGTGAAAGAGTCTCCCTTTTGTTCTCAGAAATGTATCATCTTAAATTTTACTCTCCCTTTTTATCCCCCTGCAGGTGCAAATGTTTCTATGCTCCCCCTATCATCTCCATCTCTGAGGTTATCTCAGATTAGAAGGTGAAAAAAACGCACTCACAATGACATGTTTTCTGAGCTCATGCAGTCCTCCCACACTGATAGGGCACAGCTAAATGCATGGAGGCATTCAGTGACAGAGGCCAGGAAAGCATTAAGTGAGCAGAAGATGCAGGAGGCGATGCTGAGGCTAATGGGGGAGCAAACGGACATGATCAGGCATCTGGTGGAGCTGCAGGAAAGGCAACAAGAGCACAGACCACCACTGCATCCGCTGTATAACTGCCTATCCTCCTCCCCAAGTTCCATATCTTCCTCACCCAGATGCCCAGGAACGCGGGGGGAGGCTCCGGGCACCCACCCACTCCACTCCAGAGGATGGCCCAAGCAACAGAAGGCTGTCATTCAAACAGTTTTGATTTGTAGTGTGGCTACAATAAGCAATGTGGCCTTGTCCTTCCCTCCTCCACTCCTCCCTCACCCCACCCAGATGACCTTGTCAATTATCTCACTTTTTTAAAATTAATAAATAAAGAATGCATGGTTTCAAAACACTAGTGACTTTATTTCCTTTGTCAGCTGTGGTCGAAGGGGGGAGGGGATTCGCTTACAGGCAGTGATGAGCTCCCAAAATCCCAATAACCGGTTCCCTACCGGGTCCTCGGCGACACTTCGGTGGCGGGGGGGGCCTTCACTCACTCCAGGTTTTCGGCGGCATTTCGGCGGTGGGTCCTTCACCCGGAGCGAGTGAAGACCCCCTCCTCCCCCCGCCGCCGAAGTGCCGCCGAAGACCCGGTAGGGAACCCCAAGGTGAGTACAAGCCTCACGTGCCTGTCTCCCCCCCCCCCACCCACCCATCCGACCCCAACCCACTTCCGGCCCCCGACTGCCCCCCTCAGAACCCACAACCCATCAACCCCCGCACTCCTTGTCCCCTGACCACCCCCTTCTGAGACCCCCCACCCTAACTGCCCCCCAGGACCCCACTCCCTACCCAACTTGCCCCACTCCCTGTCCCCTGACTGCCCCAACCCCAACCACCATTACCGCGACAGACCCCCGGAACTCCCATGCCTACCCAACCCCCCCGTTCCCCATCCCCTGACCGCCCCCCCAGAACCTCTGCCCCCTCCAACCGCTCCCTGCCCCTTATCCAACCCCTCCTCCCAGGCCCGGCCCCTTACCATGCTGCTCAAAGCAGCAGGAGCTGCAGAGCTGCCCAGAGCACTGGCGCCAGAGGCGCGGCCGGGCTCTGCGAGGGGAGGGATGCGGGGGAGGGGCCAGGGGAGCCTCCCCAGCTGGAAGCTCAGTTGGGCCATACAGGACGGTCCCGCAGGCCGGATGTGGCCAGAGTTTGCCCTCCTGCCGGCCCCTTTACAACCGGTTCTACACCGGCTTCTAAATTTAATAACCGGTTCTTGCGAACCGGCTCCAGCTCACCACTGCTTACAGGGAATTCAAATCAACAAAGGGGAAGGGTTTGCATCAAGGAGAAACACACACAACTGTCACACCGTAGCCTTGCCAGTCATGAAACTGGTTTTCAAAGCCTCTGATGTGCAGCACGCCTAGTTGTGCTCTTCTAATTGACCTGGTGTCTGGCTGCTCAAAATCAGCCACCAGGCAATTTGCCTCAACCTCCCACCCCGCCATAAACGTCTCCCCCTTACTCTCACAGATATTATGGAGCACACAGCAAGCAGCAATAACAATGAGAATTGTTGCACTGAGGTCTAACAGAGTCAGCAAACAGTGCCAGCAAGCTTTTAAACATCCAAAGACACATTCTACCACCATTCTGCACTTGCTCAGCCTATAGTTGAACTGCTCCTTACTACTGTCCAGGCTGCCTGTGTATGGCTTCATGAGCCATAGGAGCAAGGGGTAGGCTGGGTCCCCAAGGACAACCAACCCCACTGCCACCATGATGTCCCAATTGCCACATCCCGTGCTTTCAGGAACGTCTGTCCTCCTCATAATCATCCTCGTGCTGGCGGTTCCTAGCTAGACTCTGCACATACAGCAGGATAATGCGCGAGGTGTTTACAATGCTCACAACAGCAGCGCTGAGCTGAGCGGGCTCCATGTTTGCCGTGCTATGGCGTCTTCACAGGTAACCCAGGAAAAAAGGTGCGAAACGATTGTCTGCCATTGCTTTCAAGGAGGGAGGAAGGGAAGGAGGGGAGACTGATGACATGTACCCAAAACCACCCGCGACAATGTTTTTGCCCCATCAAGCATTGAGAGCTAAACCCAGAATTCCAGTGGGCAGCGGAGATTATGGGGACTGTGGGATAGCTACCCAGAGTGCACTGCTCTGTGAGTCGATGCTAGCCACGGTATTGAGGACGTGCTCTGCCGACTTAATGCGCTTAGTGGGCACATACACAATCGACTGTATAAAATCGCTTTCTAATGTTCGACTTCTATAAAATCGACCTAATTTCATAGTGTAGACATACCCTAAGTCATTAAGGTGGCACCCCATTGAGCTGAAGGAGTAGAGGATATATGTGCATTTTGCCTCATATGGGAATTAATTAATTTCATATTCTGCTCCTGCCTACCTGTACTTTTAAGGTGGTTTTAGGAGAGGGACAATTTTTTGTTCATTTTAAAATAATCATGGGTTACTTTTAAGCCTTCCTACTAAAATGGAGGAGAAGGACTAACCTAGACCATCTAGAGTAAAAAATAACTTGTCCTCTGACACTGTAGTTCACATTCCCACCCTCCATTAATAAAACCCTGGTCATCTAATAAAATACTTCATGAAAGAAAAAGTAACACTTCATGATTATTTGCGTTTTTCTAGCACTCCAGGGCTCATTGTGTTACTCTGTTACTGCACAGAGACAGAGTAAGATATAATCTCTATCCAAAGAGCTTACAGTCTGAATCAGTGGTGCCTAAACTTTTCTTGTCATGCCCTCGCCTTACCAGTAATGGAATGTGTCCGCATCCCTCCCACTCCATTACTGCACAGTTGGCTCAGCAGAGGAGCTTGGGCTGAAGGTGACGTTGGAGCAGAACTGGTGATGAGGGAGGAGCTGGGGCTAGAGGCAGAGCTGGCCTCGGGGAAAAGAAGGAATGAGAGCAGAGGTGGGCTGGGGGCAGAACAGAGGCTGGATCAGAGCTGCAGCTGGGGCCTGAGCTGGGCTGGGGGCAGAGCGGGGCGCGGAGCAGAGCTGCAGCTGGGGCCTGAGCTGGGCTGGGGGTGGAGCAGGGAGTGGAGCAGAGTTGCAGCTGGGGCCTGAGTTGGGCTGGGGGCAGAGCAGAGCTGCACCTGGGGACTGAGCTGGGCTGGGGGCAGAGCAGGGGGTGGAGCAGAGCTGCAGCTGGGGCCTGAGTTGGGCTTCTGGTCAGCTGCAGCGGTTGAAGGAATCCCAAGGAAGTGGGTACTAAAGAAAAGCCAAATGTGGAAGGATAAATAGAAATTTCAAACAATGGTGTAGTTGTTTGTTAGCTCACATTAAAACTATCCAATGTCATGTTCTAAAAACTGTGCAATCAACCTCCTCCTAGTGCTGCATTTAGTATGTTTTTAATGTAGATGGGAAGGCAGTGTTAGCTAGTGGACAGAACGCTAAGTTAGCCCTTGGGAAACCTGTGTTCTTGGCTTGTTGGGGGACCATGGACAGATCATTATCGCTCTGTGCCTCAATTTCCCCATCTGTAAGAGGGAGATAAAGATATTGTCTTCCTCTGTAAAGTACTTTGAGATCCATGAATGAAAAGCACTAGAAAGGAGCTACATAGAGCTTTGGGGAGTTTGTTGCTGAATTTAAAAATCTATTTGTGGAAAAATAGATTTAAAAATGCCTAAAACTCAATGTTGCTGGACAGAACAAAACTGCGTAATAATAGCTCACAATTCTTAGTTACGGGAGGCTGAGCTCCAGGTGAGGAAGAGATCAGAAAGGCATGAAATGACTATTTTTAGCAAGCTGTTTTTACTGGTAACTGTGCTTAGTATCAGTGGGCTATTAAATACTAGGTTAAACTAAAAACTTGCCATAATTACATGAATTTTCTCATGGTTGGACAATGGTGTTAAAATGGTTGACAGATCTACCAAAATTTTTGCTTAGTACTGTAATTTTATTTCAATGCTTCCAGTTCAATTTTAGTTTCCGGACAAAAGCTACCACTTAACTATTCCATTTCAGGGAACAGTAAATGCTAATTCTTAAAGTATTTTTTTGGCAAAGTTGGTCCTGCAAAAACATTTTCCCCACAGCTTTTCTGGTTTGTGCAGCTATTTTTTTAAAAGTACATTTCTGTAAAAGAAAAATAGAACAAATGTACTAAATTTTAGAAATTTCATGTCACCCTGCCTGCCATAGGACTTGATAGAAGAAAAGTGGGAAAACATTTAGAGGGTTAAATACTTTTATCTGAATAGTTGACATGTTGAAATGTAAATGCATAAAGAAATCAAGTTAATGCAATCAAATACAATAGAGGTTTAGTCAGCACCATTTCCCCAAAGATTTCTTACATCAAGATCAGTGCACTGTCTGAATGGCCTTCATTGCTGACTGAATGACTGAAAGGCACAGATAGCATCATTTCCTCTTAAATCTGTCAATTGAGGGACAGATGCCATTATAACTGTGTGAAATGTGGCACTTCTGGGTTTCAGGGAATTATGCAAACCTCTTTTTGGTTTTAGTGTTGGCCCAAGCAAGTTTGCAAGCTATGCTTAGAATTTTTAGATCTAAATAAAACTGAGTTGGAAACAGGTTTTGAGCTGTAATCGCAAAACCCTCATCTGAAACCATAAGAAAGAGAAGTTTGCCACCTGACAGATGCCAGCAAACCTTTTGGAAAAACCCAGCCAGAATTTCAGGTTTGTAACAAGTTTCACACCAAAAAATTGCATAACTGGAGAAGAGACCATATGCAGAGTGGAATTAGTGGTTGATAGACCACAAACGGCAGTTCTGGTATTTCATGCTTTTAGAGGAAACACAAGAATTGTCTGGGAGATAGGCACTTCAAACCACCTTGTCCTACTGCAGCTTGTGTGTTATGAGGTTGCTAGGTTGTGAGGTTGACAAGACTGAGGGACCTCCTCCTGCTAACAGTTATGGCAGTTCTCCTCAAGGCTTGTGGTTTTACTGTGGGGGGAACCAGAGTTCTAGTTCCCACTTCTTTGGTGTGTATAAATGAGATTCTGCATAGTTGTCTGCAGCAAGTGTATTAATTACAGCTCCACCATGCAGCTCTCACTGCTCACTTCCTATATAGCATCCGGTTCCTACTGCTCAATTATTCCATGAGTTTGCTGATCGAACCCCTTCCCTAAAAAGGGGGCACTTCCACAACTTCCATTAAAAAAAGAAAAATTGTATTGGCTTTTATTGCTGCCATTTCCATTCAAGGCTCTTTGATCACCAACAGGGCATCATGTGCAACATACATCTTTAGGACTGATTCTGTCAAACTGTTCAGTTATGCCAATTATTCTGAGCCTCTCTGGTCTAAAACTTGTGCTGGATAAGTTGCCAGAACCATCTCTCATGAGATTTCTGTTGTCTCCTGGTCTGGGCCAGATGAGCTGTACCATGTGAATTTCTTTTTCTCTTGGCACCATATTCCAGTATTCCAAGTTCTTGTACAAGCTGTAAACAAAGAAGTAAAGATGCACAAAAATTTAAATAAAACTGGAGAAGTTCACTGAACTTCTTCAAAACTTAAAATAATCAGGTTTAGATTGATATGAATGTTGTGTTGGTTCCTATTTTATCTGAATCTGTTCACCTACTTATTTTCATTAAAGGAGAAATTCTCATATAGAGGTGCTGAGACTGTCCTGTGAAGGACCATTTTAGGACTGGTACTGGTTAGTATCTATCTTAATGATCTACAGCAGGAAGTAATAAGTCTAAACATTTGCAGATGACACTAAATTAGGAGGAATTGCCAACATAGCAGTGGATAGAGAGAAACTGAAGACTGACCAGGGTCAAGGTTTTCAAAAATAGGAACCTAAAGTTAGACTTCTAAATCTATACTTAGGTACTTAAAGTTAGACTCCTATTTTTGATAAGCTTGTCCCTCTTCCTCTCTTCTCTTCCATGCAATTGAAGTAGACAGCAACAGGAATTATTATTGCTGTAGAACAAAAGTAACGCTCTTGCATGGCTGAAGCTAGACTTAAGGTGAAAGGCATGCTGGATTATTGCCTTCTAAGTTCCTGCAGATGATGTGACTCCACCTCTCCCACTACCTTCCCAGACAGGAGTTCCCTCCCCAACCCAGAAGATGGGGCAAATCCTTTTTTATTCTTCTCCTCCCATGTAAATGTTTTGAAGCACACAGCAGAGGGATGGTTTATAATGTGCTTAACCCTATAAGCACAGGGTGCAATATTGAAAGCCTGCTTGCAGTGGCCAAGAAAATTTGGGTACCATTATGAACCATGCAGCCTCTTGCACATGTAAAAATCATGAACACCCCTGAATACCATTGTTTTTATTTAAAAAATGCTTGCCAGCTTTGCTTACCAACTGACCCTCTTTGTGAAACTGTATATGAAACTCACCTTGTGACAGTTACAGAAAGCTATACTTTACTAAGAATACAGAGCCTCAGAAACATCAGTATTGCCTTGGAAACAATAAAGGTTACACAAATATTCAAAAAATGTCATAGCTGTATTTTTCTACCCAACATAAGACTTGATCAAACTACACAAAGGAAACTAAATATAAAAAGTAGACAAATTTTACATTTCAAATGTTTGCTTTAAAATACTGGAATTTACACTGCAAGCTGTGATTTGAGAGAATTGTTCTTTATACAGCTTTGCTATGGTTCATTTCTTCAATACTTTATTGCTTAGGTTTTATAAAAGTTAAGACATGGAATTGCATCTTCAGATGAAGGGGCAATGTAACGTCATTGTAAGTGCTACAGATATTTTCCATAAAGGTGTATGTCTGACTTGTTGCAATCAAAATAACGCATAAGGGAATCATGTGGTTCCCAGAAGAATGTCATTTATTGTCATAGTACATCCTTTCATAGATTCTTTCCAGAGGCTATGTATATGCCTTTGGCAGAGACTAAAAACTAGACCCTAAAGTATTACTTCCTGACTAATCGCTGTCAAACCAGTTGCATAGCATGATAGTTCTATTTTAGCAAATGACCATTAAAATGTCATGTTTTGCTTTTTATATCAAATAAATATTTTATTTGGAGAAACCTCATGTATCTTGAAATACCTATCAAAGAAATTACTTGGGTCTGTATTCAGTTTTCTGAAATGATGGAAGCATATAGCATTATTTTTTCTTCTTCTTAGAATGAAGAAGATTTGTGCTGTTTCAAACTGATGGTAGCATCATGATTTTTGGGGGAGTTTTTTAAGGCCATCAAAAGACATATTACATCAAAACTGTCTTTTTGCACTCCCCTAAGTGACAGGTATTCCCCCAAATTACCTATCTGAGGCTTTAGGCTGCGTTTTTAAAAACACAGGTTAAAACAGAGTTTGATTTACTTGTGTCAATGCTTTTGTGTAAGAGTCACAAACTGTCTGGTAGGTAGTATACAACAATCCACTCTTGGGTGAGCAATTCATGTGAATAACATTCTGGCTGCTGTTTTTAAAATCAGCCTTAAGGATGAGCAAAGGGGCAAGAGAGGGGAATCCTTGAGATCAAAATTAGACTTGGGCAAATAAAAAAAAAAACATCACCACCATTCCATGACTTCATTCAAAAATTCACTTCATTTGCATTCATGCCCCTTTTGGATATGCATACACTGCAAAAACAAAACCCATGGCTGGCTCATACCAAAGGGCTCGTGCTGCCAAGTTGTTTCATTACAGTGTAGACTTTTGAGATCAGGTTGGAGCCTGGGCTCTAGGACCCAGCAAGGTGGGAGGACCCTACAAGCCTGAGTCAGTTGGCAGAGGCCATCCGCAGGTTTTTCTTTGCTGTGTAGCTATACTCTCTGAGTTCACTTTTGAGAGCAAATGAGTTTACTGGCCAGAATGTTCATGGAAGCAGAGAATTTTAAGTGAATATTCTTGGAAAGCAAACTTTGAACTCCTAAACATGAGGATTCACATTCGAAGCCTGATTCTGACTTGAACTTCCAATCAGAGAACACAAACAATAGCATGTGACCTGTGTTTAGTCAAAACCAGCCAAACAACTCTAATTTTGACTCTTAAATAACTAGGACTCACAATGCCAATCTGGAAACAAGTTACACAACAATAACTAGTTTCTTTTTCAAAATCTGTTCCAAGACCATGCACAGGATTGAGGTCAAACTAACAGGCCTGTAGTTTCCTGGGTCACTTTTCCCCCCCTTTCTTAAAAATAGGAACTATATTAGCAATTCTCCAGTCTTAGGGTATCACCATTGCGTTTAAAAATCCTTGCTATTGGGCTTGTAATTTCATGTGACAGTTCCTTTAATATTTTAGTATGGAGATTATCCGGGCCCCCCAGTTTAGTCCCATTAAGCTGTTTGAGTTTGGCTTCTAACTCAGATGTGGTAATTTCTACCTCCATAGCCTTGTTGCCATTAGCCACCCTGTCACTCCTCATAAGCTCTTCATTAGCCTCATTAAAAACTGAGGCAAAGTATTTGTTTAAGTTTTGGGCCATTCCTAGATCATCTTTAATCTCCACCCCATCCTCAGTGTTTAGTGGTCCCACTTCTTTCTTTGTTTTCTTCTTGAGCTTAATGGGACTAAATCGGGGGGCCCAGATAATTTTCATCCAAGAATATTAAACTCAGGGGTTATACCGTATGACTGGAGAATTGCTAACATAGTTCCTATGTTTAAGAAAGGAGAAAAAAGTGATCTGGGCAACTACAGGCCTGTTAGTTTGACATCTGTAGTATGCAAGGTTTTGGACAAATTTTTGAAGGAGAAAGTAGTTAAGGACATTGAGGTCAATGGTAATTGGGACAAATTACAACATGGTTTTACAAAAGGTAGATCGTGCCAAACCAACCTAATCTCCTTCTTTGAGAAGGTAACAGATTTTTTAGACAAAGGAAACGCAGTGGATCTAATTTACCTCGATTTCAGTAGGGCATTTGATACGGTTCCACATAGGGAATTATTAGCTAAATTGGAAAAGATGGGGATCAATAAGAAAATTGAAAGGTGGATAAGTAACTGGTTAAAGGGGAGATTACGAGTCATACTGAAAGGTGAACTCTCAGGCTGGAGGGAGGTTATTACTGGAGTTCCTCAGGGATCGGTTTTGGGACCAATCTTATTTAATCTTTTTATTACTGACCTTGGCACAAAAAGTGGGAATGTGTTAATAAAGTTTGCGGATGACACAAAGCTGGGAGGTATTGCTAATATAGAGAAGGACCGGGATATCATACAGGAAGATCTGGATGACCTTGTAAACTGGAGTAATAGTAATAAGATGAAATTTAATAGTGAAAAATGCAATCACATGCATTTAGGGATTAATAACAAGAATTATTGTTATAAACTGGGGACGCATCAGTTGGAAGTAACAGAGGAGGAGAAGGACCTCGGAGAATTGGTTGATCACAGGATGACTATGAGCCACCAATGTGATATGGCCATGAAAAAAGCTAATGCGGTCTTGGGATGCATCAGGCGAGGTATTTCCAGTAGAGATAAGGAGGTGTTAGTACCGTTATACAAGGCACTGGTGAGACCTCATCTGGAATACTGTGTGCAGTTCTGGTCTCCCATGTTTAAGAAGGATGAATTCAAACTGGAACAGGTACAGAGAAGGGCTACTAGGATGATCCAAGGAATGGAAAACCTGTCTTATGAAAGGAGACTCAAAGAGTTTGGCTTGTTTAGTCTAACCAAAAGAAGGCTGGGGGGAGATATGATTGCTCTCTACAAATATATCAGAGGAATAAATACCAGGGAGGGAGAGGAATTATTTAAGCTCAGTACCAATGTGGACACAAGAACAAATGGATAAAAACTGGCCATCGGGAAGTTTAGACTTGAAATTAGACGAAGGTTTCTAACCATCAGAGGAGTGAAGTTCTGGAACAGCCTTCCAAGGGGAGCAGTGGGAGCAAAGGACTTATCTGGCTTCAAGACTAAGCTTGATAAGTTTATGGAGAGGATGCTTACTGTTCTGAGCTATAGTACTTGTGGAGACAAAATGGAGTCCTTGCCATTGATCTCATTGGTAATGCAAAGGAAGGGTTGTTGTTGTTTTTCAGGATCTTTCTTGTGCAACAGAAATGAGAAACACAACTAGGTAATAAAGAGCCAAAAGGACATCCTACCAGCAAAAGGACAGCCAGTTGTCAATCATAATTATGTTGTTAGTGAGCTTGCAGAAACCTTGGCAAACAACCGGTTTCAAACACAAATAATACAGTTTGCCAGGAAACTGAGCCTCAGGCGTGCTTTATTAAAGTCACTGAGGAAAAACAAATGAAGAATTCAAAATTGCTCAGCTGATTATAAAAAGCCATTCTGAAATATTATTTGTGGTTGCGGGATTTAGTTTGCAAACCATTCATCTTTCTGTCTGTCCTCTCCAGTTTTCCTCTGTGTTTACTCTCCTAGTTATTTTTTCTTAGGGCATAGTAATCATTTGGGTGCCAAGTAGTCCTGTTCAGTTCTCTGCAGACTGTATTAATGCTGTGATAGGTTTCCCCTATGGGTGCAACCTGGAACTGGGGTACCACTGAGCTCTCTGTCTCACTAGCCTGGGCTCCCTCTCACACTCTGCTGCTGTGACAAGCTGCAGATTGCTCCTGATCCTGCACTTACACAACCTTTACACAGGCAGGAACACATCCAGCTGCAGTTACATGAATGCTTCTCCTCAGCCACTCATAAACTAACAATAGAGAGGCTCCAACCAAGATACTCCAACTCCCCAGCTAAGGACCCCAGAGCTGTACTGTTCTTCCTTGGTCAAAAGCCTGACCAGTATATGAATTATTACCTACTCTGCCCCTCCCTGAAAGTGGACAGGACAAGGCACAAGCCTTTGTTAACTGAGCTGAGATTTTTCCTCAAGCACTTCACTCAAACCACACTGTTTTTAGGTAAAATTATTCTATATTTTTTTAACTACAGAAAGACAGATTTTAAGTGATGATAAGTAACAGATCAAAGTAGAAGATTACCATAAGAAATAAAACAAAAACACAATCTAAGTTCTCTAACCTGGATAGGATTTGAATCAAGCAGTGTCTTACCCTGTAAGATAATACAAACAGTCCACCAAACTTCCATACACAGGCAGGCTTCTTTCTTTCTTGCCTGGGACCAGCACTTCCCCCAGTTCAGTCTTTGTCCCTGAGGTGTTTCCAAGTGTTCTGTTGTGTGGGTGAGGCCCATGGTGATGTCACTCCCCCCTTTTATAGTTTCTTCCATATGGATATGGAAATTTTCTTTGTTTCATAGCAGTTTGTGGAAAAATACAGGTACCAAAATGGAGTCCAGTATCACATGACCTAGTCACAAGCCCTTGCATGCTTTGATGAGTCATGGCAGCCATTATCCATATGCTGACTGAAGTGTCTACAGGTGAGGATAAGCCTTTCCAATGGCCCATTGTCTTTGTTGATGGGCCATTCAACTTCAATAGGCCATTCACAGTGTGCTGGCTAGATAGGATGTAGTGTTTTGTGGGTGTTACCTAGGAGCAAGCACATTTGAAATACAGATACATAGTCAATATTCATAACTCCAGATACAAAAATGATACATTCATACAAATAAGTAATCATATTCAGCAAATCATAACATTTCCACTGACACCTCACGTGACATATTTTGCATAAGATGCACCATAATTATGTCATAATAATATCATAGTCATACCACTATGATGAATATGGGAAGCAGAGTGTCACAAATGCATCAAAAGCTTCTGTAGGAGGATCCTAGATATAGGTCCACTAGGTCCAGAGGCAGGACCAGCTATGGCATGTTCCACAATTTCTGTGGGCTTATGTAATACAGAAAAAGCTGAATCCAAAGATGCCAACTAGTTTAACTAATTCCATAAGGGCCTGGTCCAATAACCATTTGGGTTAATGGGAGACTTTCTATTAAATAGAGATAGTTGAAAAATAGTGGAGGGAGGAGGAAAGAATTTTAACAAAAGTGTTCCGGTTCGGGTTTTTTCTGGGTTGAGGTAAAATCAAAAATTGAAACTTTTTGTCCTGTTTTATAATTTGTTTCAAGGCTTTGAGTCAGGCCCATAATAGAAAACTAAACTTTAGATGAATCAAATAATTTTAAAAGTGACCACTTATTTCCCATGACAGTGGCAATAACTGTGTTTTACCTTTTTCCTTTGCTAGGAATGCTGATCTTGAGAAGGTTTTTATAGCTGGCATTACCTTTATGATATACATGTATTAATACATTTTATTTCTGTTCCTCTGGTGCTTAGACAGGGTGCCACCAGTCCAGTGACTGGAAAGACTTCTCTTGCTGCCAAGTACCATTTCACATCATCTTAGAGCATATTTTATGGGTTAGCCCATCCTGATATATTTTTTTCTAAGCAGAAGTATTAAGCATTCGCCTAACAAACGTATGTGCCCAGACAGATAGTTGCACAGGTGTATAATATCTTTTGGAGGACATCAGTCTGTATTGTTTAAAAATATGGTCCCTAAGGCCATGAAGGATTAAAACTTTCTGTTACCCTTGGGCAAAACCAAAACTGTTGCCTCTGCAATCCCCAAGCTGCTCCGTCTAAGGTTACAATGCTGAAAATTTGCCCTATTCCTTGGTTTAAGGTTTAAGTAATGGGGCAATAACAAAACACCCCTGGGTCTCACTGAAACAATAACAGCATGATTTTATGAAACACCATCTGTGGATTCCTTTCCCATCTCTCGACTGTTGAGTGTTTTCTTGTTTACTGTTGCTCTGGACCTTGGCATGGCCAGCCCACCAAGAAATATGGCCGTGCCTAAAGGTCTTGTTGTTTTCTCCCTGTGAATACTATTCAACCTCCAAAGCTGTATTTTGTGCAGGAATGTTCATATAGCTGTGTGAAAAGGCCATTTTTTGGCCCAGGTTATATATCTGGAATTATTGGTTAGCAAAACACACCTTATGAAAACAGAATGGGAAATTAGCTCAATAATTAATTGTTAGGATTTTAACAAGATAAATATGCTAGTATCATTTTTAAAGCTCTGTTTTATAAATAGCATGCGCCCTAGAATACCTAAAGTGGAGAGGTTTGATTATTAACAGTGCATGGCATTACTTGAACTTGTTAACCTTTGGTGTTTTCAATAAACCATGATATGTCTCATAATGAGAGTAATGACCTTTTATCTTTCAGTTCCCTACTGTTTCTAATACTTATATGGATTAGAAACTACTGACAGTCTCTGTGGACTTCATTACTGTAGGAAAAACTTGTGTCCTAAACTGAATAATTTTCAATATTAAAAACTGCTTGAAACTGTTGTAACAAGATCTGAGAAGCTTTATAGTCTTTACTTTAGCTCCATAATGCTAGATTAAACAGAAGGCATGTTTGCTGATTCCATTAACAAATACAAGCAGTTGCAGCAAAATAAGTCTGAAAAATGGTGGTGTCAAGTTTTTAAATTTTTGTTTGTTTAAAAATAAATAAAAATGCCACTGCATATACTTCAACTGCATGGCAAGAATGCAGCTTCCTATAAAATATGGGACAAGTTGTTTAGCTGGTGTAAACTTGTAGTTCTGTGTCAATAGAATTACACCAGTTCATGTCAGCTGAAGAGCTGGCACTTGACCTCTTAGAAATAAAAAACCACGGGAA
Organism: Terrapene triunguis; assembly: GCF_002925995.2. Classification (NCBI taxonomy): domain Eukaryota; kingdom Metazoa; phylum Chordata; order Testudines; family Emydidae; genus Terrapene; species Terrapene triunguis. The sequence goes on from NW_020664483.1 coordinate 22,219,714, forward strand.
ATGCAGAATTAAAGGAGATACCTTTTATGTTGCATTCCCTGGTTATGCCAAAGTCATAATACACTTAATCATATAGGTGAGTCTGCCTGTATTACATTACAATTAAGCTAGTGCTACTATTACTCTGACTTATTTCCTTCCAGTAGCACCCTCAATGTCCTAGGTGCTATACAATCAAACAAAGGTAAAGTCCTTGTGTGAAGGAGATGACTAACAGTTGAAAGATTGGAAAAAGAAGTGCAATATAAAAGTAAGAGTGGCCATGCCTTGATAACACAATATTTGATGATGTAATTGTCAGATGTTTTATGATTTTTTAAAAGAAATACACTGTTTTAGGGCAATGTAACTCCACTGACTTCAGTGATTAACCAAGCTGATTTACAGTAGCTGAAGATCTGGCTCAAGTCCTGTCCCAGTCAAGTACTTTGGCCTGATCTACACTTAAAAGTTAGGTTTATATACTACAGTGTTTAGGGGTGTGAAAAATTCACACACCCCACGCACTGTATTTAAGCCAATCCTAACTCTCAGTGTAGATATAGCAAGGTCAATGGAAGAATTAGTATGTCAATTTAGCTACTGCCATCGGGAGAGATGGATTACCTACAGTGATGGGGGAAAAAAACCCTTCCATTGCTGTAGGAAGTGTCTGCACTACACAAGCATAGCTGCAACACCATAGCAGTGCTGCTGTGCCGCCTGTAGTATAAACATGGCCTCTTTTGCAGGTATCATGGTAGAACTGAGTGTTCAATTGGAACTCAGAAAGGACAGTGGCCTTGTGAAGTAGCTCTGGAAGGGCATTCCATACATAGGAGGCAGCCTGGAAAAACATACTGTCATGGATATGGAAGAAGCAGATAAACGGTGTATCTGCAATGGACTAATTGTCACAGCATGTTCCCATAATTCAACCTTAATATAGTTATGTGCATTGATACCAATGCAGCTAGGAGTTTGCCCATCCTACATTTTTGTTGCTCTTGGTAATATAAACACCTGTGGTGTAAATCAGGGGGGAGGGATAGCTCAGTGGTTTGAGCATTGGCCTCCTAAACCCAAGCTTGTGAGTTCAATCCTTGAGGGGGGGCCACTTAGGGATCTGGGGCAAAATCAGTACTTGGTCCTGCTAGTGAAGGCAGGGGGCTGGACTTGATGGTCCCTTACAGTTCTAGGAGATAGGATATCTCCATTTAAAAAAAAAAAATCATGTCAATGGTAGTTTTGCCTGAGTGAGGGCTTCAAGATTTGGTTCATTTTTATTATGAATGATCAAGGAACAACTCCACAGGACTACTCATATGACTAAACGTTACATGATTAGGCTTTATATAAGAGTATTGATGATGATTAAAACTTCTGGTTTGTGTTTCAGAAATGTTTACAGTAAAACCATATATACACAATGTCTAGATTTTGTGGATTTCTCCATCTTATTGATTACAGTTCACAAGGAGACCAGACCTGGTAAGTTCAAATGTAAATTGCAATGGATCCATTAAGTATATCTCTCATAATTTTGCTCTCTTTCGCTAACCCTTTGATGTACTGTAGACAGTGACACCTGCAGGGAATATTCATTTTATCTGGATGAAGAGAGGCCTACATAATCCATAGGCTGTGCATTCTTTGTCCATCGGAAGCTCCAACATAAGATATTCTAATGAAATTTAAACTATAATCTTTCTCAACTAGAGTAGTTTTTTAAATCTTCTTTTAGACAAAAAGTGCTCTAAATTGTGATTTACTCCAAATTGGTAATATTGTCCATTCCAATACCAATATAATCCCGGCAGTAAGATTTTATCTCTTCTCCGTTATTTTGTGTTTAATTTAGGGCTGTCAAGCGATTAAAAAAATTAATTGCAATTAATCACACAATTTAAAACGTTAATTGTGATTAATCGTGCAATTAATCACACAGTTAAACAATAATAGAATACCATTTATTGAAATATTTGTGGATGTTTTTCTACATTTTCAAATATATTGATTTCAATTATAACACAGAATACAAAGTGTACAGTGCTCACTTTATATTTTTGATTACAAGTAATTTTTGATTACTGTAAAAAATGAAAGAAATAGTATTTTTCAATTTACTTAATACAAGTACTGTAATGCAATCTCTTTATCATGAAAGTTGAACTTAGAATTGTAGAATTATGCACAAAAAATAACTGCATTCAAAAATAAAACAATGTAAAACTTTAGAGAAGTGGTGGGCAACCTGCAGCCTGCGGGCCGCACGCAGCCCATCACAGTAATGCACTGGTAGGCCTCCAGACAGTTTGTTGACATTTTCACAGCTGCCCGCAGCTCCCAGTGGCCGCGGATCACCATTCTTCGCCAATAGGAGCTGTGGAAAGTGGCGGCCAGCATGTCCCTGTGGCCCATGCCGCTTCCTGCAGCTCCCATTGGCCGGAAATGGTGAACCACGGCCATTGGGAGCTGCGGGCGGCCGTGCAAATGTAAACAAACTATCTGGTGGCCTGTCAGCAGATTACCCTGACAGGCCAGGTGCGGCCTGCAGGCCACAGGTTGCCCACCACTGCTTTAGAGCCTACAAGTCCACTCAGTCTTATTTCTTATTCAGCCAATTGCTCAGACAAGCAAATGTTTACATTTGCAGGAGATAATGCTGCCACGCTTCTTGTTCACAAGGCCACCTGAAAGTGAGAGCAGATGTTCGCATTGCAGTGTTGTAGCGGCGTTACAAGCTATTTACATGCCAGACGCGCTAAAGATTCATATGTCCCTTCATGCTTCAACCACCATTCTAGAGGACATGCGTCCATGCTGATGACTGGTTCTGCTCATTAACAATCCAAAGCAGAGTGGTCCGACACATGTTCATTTTCATTATCTGAGTCAGATGCCACTAGCAGAAGGTGGATTTTCTTTTTTTGGTGGTTCGGGTTCTGTAGTTTCCTCATCGGAGTGTTGCTTTTTTAAGACTTCTGAAAGCATGCTCCACACCTCATCCCTCTCAGATTTTGGAAGGCACTTCATATTCTTAAACCTTGGGTCAAGTACTGTAGCTATCTTTAGAAATCTCACATTGGTACCTTCTTTGCATTTTGTCAAATCTACAAAAATTACAGGTTTCAGAGTGGTAGCTGTGTTAGTCTGTATCAGTAAAAACAACGAAGAGTCCTTGTGGCATCTTAGAGACTAACAAATTTATTTGGGCATAAGCTTTCGTGGGCTAGAACCCACTTCATCAGGTGCATGGAGTGAAAAATACAGGAGCAGGTATAAATACATGAAAGGATGGGGGTTGCTTTACCAAGTGTGAGGTTAGTCTAACGAGATAAATCAATTAACAGCAGGATACCAAGGAAGGAAAAATAACTTTTGAAGTTGTAAGAGAGTGGCTCATTATAGACAGTTGACAAGAAGATGTGAGTAACAGTAGGGAGAAATCAGTATTGAGGAAATTAAGTTTAGGTTTTGTAATGACCTAACCACTCCCAGTCTTTATTCAGTCCTAATCTGATGGTATCCAGTTTTATTTTTTAATTGCGATTAATTTTTTTGAGTTAATCGTGTGAGTTAACTGCGATTAATCGACAGCCAGAGTTTAATTATAGAGGCATGTCAGCAGCACTATATTTAAGGTTGTATCACAACTTCTGTTTCAAGGTAAATCTTTCTAAATCCTCTAAAATCAACACACCTAGTTGGATTCCTTTGTAATTCAGTGTGCTTCAAGTGGGTGCAGTGTTGGGTTAGTGACCCAAATTTGGGGTTATTTCTATTTGGGATTGCAGAGAGATAATCCCTAAAAAATATCTATTTTTCAAAATGTTTCTAGGTGTGGTGGAGCTAGAAGTCAACCTATTGATGTGATGTGGGCAAAATGGTCTCAATGTGTCAAGTTTTAGCCTAGTTTAGTGCATGGTACCCACTAAATGCGGGGGAGACCCAAATTAAGAATAAGTATTTTTAAAAATGTACATTGTTCACAGTGCACATGCACCAATACAGAAAAATAGTTAGAAAGTTTCCATTCACACCACTTTATGTGCTTTTAGGCTCAAGTCTTATAAGTCCTCTAACATTTAAATGCTTACTTGGAATGTGATGTGTCTCATGCGGGGTAGCTTTAGTCATTCAAATTTGGGGTCTTTTGATTGATGGGTTCCCAAGTTACAGTCCCTCCAAAAAATGGAGTTTGGGACTGAGAAGCTGGAGGTTGGTACAATTTGAGAGTCACGGCTGGCAGTTTTATTTTGGATGGCATGTAATCAAAGTATTTGGGGTGGTCGGAGGAATAGATATGTTAATGCTTCCTAGGAAGGGAGAAGTATGACGGGCAGTAGAGTGGGGATTAGAAAGAGAAGGGTTTGGATTTGCAGGGGGTTATGAAGAGGGATGTAAATAGGGATGGGTGGGAGGGGAAAGAGGTTGGAGCCCCAGGTGAGGGAGGAGTGGGGGTTATGAGGAGTGGAGGGGTTGGATGCTGGGGGGGGATATGGGTGTGAGTGACTGTCAGAATAGGGGCAGGAGGAGCCATCAACCTCCATTCTCTCCTTCTGCGTGTCTCTGCCGAAAGCAGAGGGGCATTTTCCCCTCTGGAGGTGTTCAGAGCCCATCTCACTGCCCCTCATATGTGTGCCATCTACTGGGGGACCATGCCCACCTATCGGGGCATGCACCAGTAAAGAAAAAAAGTGAAAGGGTTTCTATGCAACCACTTTATTCTTCCCTAGGGTAGCTTAAGGGAATGTGCCAAAGCCACTGCCCCCAGTGAACACCCTGCCACAGATGTTTCATATCCAAACCTTTGTACACCTGTACACTAAAGATTGAACTACTCATGTTGCTTGATACAAGTTGTCTTTGTTATATTATAACATGTTTTTACGATATGGGGAGGTTTACTGTGAACACAGCAGAATTGGCACCATCTTGTCTAACCAAAATATTCGTTATATCAGGTGCGGAGGAGGTGAAGCCACAGAACTTTGGTGGGAGCGGAGGTGATGGGGGAGCGATAGGGAGAGGGACTGTGTCTGTGAAGGGGACAGGAAATGAGGATCGGTGGTAGGCACGCCTTTGATTTGTTGTTTGAGAAAATCTGAATTTTACTAGCGCTTGGTGAGGAGGGAGTGCAATTGGCTACGTCCTGATCTTAGGGCAGATTAATGTGGTGTTTCCAAAGACACATAGCATGGAGGTTTTGAAATGACAGCGCAGGTACCTTGACTACTGAGGGGAAATAAATTCAGGGTTGCCAACATATGGTTTCTTGGCAATTCCTGAGTCACGAGGTTCCCAAAACTTGTGGGAGAGCAAATAGTTCACTATCGGGGTGGCGAGTTAAATGGGCCCAAGGTGCCCAGGCTCCAGCAAATTCAGGGCCCGGGGGCCCCGGCTTCACCAATGTTTGGGGCTGGGTCTCTCTCCTGGCCCCACCTGCTGCCCCTGTATGCCTCCCCCGGAGCATCCCCCAGCCCTGCCTACCACCCCCACGCACCACCCCCGAACATCCCTGCCTGACTTGGGAAGCGGACAGCTGCCCCCTGCAGCTCCGTGCTGTGCTCTCTCACCGGCCACTCCCGTGGCCGGATTCAAGAGAGCGGCGCTAGGGCAGGCTGAGGCGGCTGCTGCACCTGCAGAGGGAGGAGGGGAAGAGGCACATGGCACACACCCACACCCCCCGGCAGGCAACTCCAAGTCTACGCCAGGAGTGGGGGCTTATCCTGTCTGGACCTCCAGAGGGGATGCTTGAGAGAATGTCATGCCAGGGAGGGTGGGGAAGGGGGCCCCCCTCCCCCGGAGCTTGCTGCTGCCTGTGGGAAGAGGGTGGGGGGAGTGCTTCTCTGTGGCCCCCACCCCAGCCCTGGGTCAGCGTGCCTGCTGCACCCCAAACTCCTCATCCCTGGCCCAGCCCCATGCCCTTCACCCCCTCCCACACCCCAACACTCAGCCCAGAGCCCGCATCCAGCACTGAAACCCCCTTCTGCACCCAGCACCCCAAACCCCCTCCCACACCCCCTCCCGCACCCCAACCCCCTGTCCCAGCACAGAGCCCACACCCAGCTCCCAAACTCCCTCCCAGAACCTGCACCCCTCCTGCACCCAAACTCTCTCCCAGAGCCCGCACTCCCCCACACACACCCAAATTCCCTCCCAGAGCCTTAGGCAGGTGTGTGGGGAAGGAGGGGGGGCAGGGCTTGGACCCATTCTGGGCACCACCAAAAATTACACAAACCTGCTGCCCTTGTTCACCATGAAATGAGGATTACTGACTACGAGCTGATTTCGGTAGAGAGAAGTGGCCTGCACTGGTATCATATTTTGCCCACTCTGCAGCTTCTAACTAGTGACTTAAAAGATTCTACAGATGTACCAGGAAGTGCCTGGATTGTAAAAGGAGGTGAAAAGCGTGTACATTTCAGCAACAGTGAGGTTGGCAGAGTAAAATTATGTGTGTTAATCAGAGCATAATGGGGCATTGCTGAAGGAGGTTCGAGTTAAAATTGCATGGGCAATCTTAGTTGTGCATTTCCTTGTTTTCAGAAGTTTGCGTTTTGTTCAACTCAGCATTCTGCGAGGGGACAACCTATCACCAAACTACCTTAGCTTTTAGTGTTAACAGTTTTGCCAGTGAATATATTTTAGCTGGCTGAATCATTGCTATAACTCTTCAGAATTATGTTTTAGATGTGTTAAAAGAGCATCAAGTACTATTCAATATCCTTTTCTTTTACTTGAGGGAATTTACCCACTTGATGTGCTTATGGACCCCATTAAATTTGTCAGCATTTAAGATCCTTAATTTAGGATGGAATAACCCCATGCACTGCTACAGACTAGGGACTGAGTGGATAGGCAGCAGTTCTGCAGAAAAGGATCTAGGGGTTACAGTGGACGAGAAGCTGGATATGAGTTGACAGTGTGCCCTTATTGCCAAGAAGGCTAATGGCATTTTGGGCTGTATAAGTAGGAGCACTGCCAGCAGATCGAGGGACGTGATCATTCCCCTGTATTTGGCATTGATGAGGCCTTATCTGGAGTACTGTGTCCAGTTTTGGGCCCTACACTACAAGAAGGATGTGGAGAAATTGGAAAGAGTCCAGCGGAGGGCAACGAAAATGATTAGGGGCCTGGGGCACATGACTTATGAGGAGAGGCTGAGGGAACTGGGATTGTTTAGTCTGCAGAAGAGGGGGGATTTGATAGCTGCTTTCAACTACCTGAAAGGGGGTTCTAAAGAGGATGGATCTAGACTGTTCTCAGTGGTACCAGGTGACAGAACAAGGAGTAATGGTCTCAAATTGCAGTCGGGGAGGTTTAGGTTGGATATTAGGAAAAACTTTTTCACTTGGAGGGTGGTGAAGCACTGGAATGGGTTACCTAGGGAGGTGGTAGAATCTCCTTCCTTAGAGGTTTTTAAGGTCAGGCTTGACAAAGCCCTGGCTGGGATGATTTAGTTGGGGATCAGTCCTTCTTTGAGCAGGGGGTTGAACTAGATGACCTCCTGAGGTCCCTTCCAACCCTGATATGCTATGATTCTATGATCCATGGAAACATCACTATTTTATTTTTCTTATGCAGAAGCAAATGATAGTACAATCCAGCTCTTGAAACTTGTTAATGACCTGGAGCAACAAGATTATTTAGCACAATGAGTAAGGGACCTAGTACACCAAGAGAAAAGAAGAGAGGGGTATTTTTCTTCCAAAGAGGCAGCAGTAAGACCATTTTATTCTTGCTGTACTAGAACTTCATTGTCATCAGTGGAGTTCCAGTATGGATGGATTTGGAATCTAGTTTCACCTTGGAAAGTGTCTCATAAAGTTTGTTATTAGTATTTCAAAATGATGAGGCTTCAAAGGATCATCAATGTTGCTGAACATTTTCACTTGACATTAGACATACAGAGCAGTAACAAAGGAGGCTTTCCCTACTAAGGACAAGTGATGGATTATAGGTAAAATTAGATTTCTTATGAAAAAATGCCTCCTATTTTTGATGAGCATTACCAGTGACATCTTACTGGTCAAGCTGAATGTATTGATAATATAAGGAAAATTAAGATAAATCGTTTGTGAAAACGACACCAAACGTGCACTAAAATCAATCGAGTGTACATCACATCCCATTCATCAATCACTTCTTTTCTGTCAAGAGCCTGCTTGGCTGCATTCATTGTGTTTTATAATTCTGTTCACAATTACCATACAGAGATAACTCAATACCGACACCTCAAATGTCTGAGTAACATTTGCACAATTCTTCCAGATCTCATCCTGTCTGAAAGGATTTTTTATTCTACTCAGTATACATCTATGTCCTGGCAAATTAATCACAATATATTAAGTAGCCTGGTAAACAGCCAAGGACATTTTGTTAAAGAAATCACACGTTTCTGGTTATTTAGAGCTGATAAGTAACAATAGGCAATGCTGCCCCCCCATACACTGTAAACATGTGTATGAATAAATACTTGTGTTTATATGACACGGGGATGGGGGAAATGGTTGAGACAAAAATAACCATCCCAGACCATTTCATCCTATTTAGAACTGCAATTTGAGGGTCTAAAATGCAGCGATCACTTCTGACTTTCATTGTCACATGACACTGTGCGTGCTGGTTGGGGTTGGGGACAGAAGTGCTGAGACACTGGGATAAAGGCTGTCCTTAATGGTATTTCTATCCAAGACTGAAAATAGAAATCCCCACTGCAGAGAATCTCTGAATGGTATAGTACGCCAGCCCAGGGTGTCTTGGAAGTGTGTTGGTTGTACCATGTGCCATGAGACAAGGGCTGTAGGTGCTCCAAGCACTAGGCTCTTATTGGATTAACAGTAAGAGTATGTAACATTGTGCTTGAGAAGACATACTGATGCTAACTCTGGTAGTGTTAGCACACTAAAAGGAGAGTGTGGCTGCAGCTGCACAAGCACTGGGTTGGGCTAGTTGCCCTGAGTACATACCCACCCAAGATACTCAGCACATACTTGGGGCGGTTAGCTGCTCCCACCACCATGGCTACATTCCAGTTTCGGTGCTCTAGCTCAATCAGAACTAGCATGGGTATGTATCTTCGAGCTGGGAATTACACCTCCAGCTCCAGGTGTAGACATGCCCAAACACGTGTGGAGACTGACGAATAGCAAAGAATTCTGAAGAGACTTTACTAGGACTGCTGGAAATAACCAGTACATGACTGCTTTAATGGTTCCAAATGAAGAGAAACCCAACACATAGCAGGTCCCAGTCTGGCCCCTAAGGGCAGTCCTGTATGGTGGTAGGAGGTCAGGGCTCCTCAAACCTAGCATCACAGACAGCAATCACACACTGGTCTGCCAATCCCCAGTCAGAGATCATGTCTTTTGTCTGTAATGTATTACTCCTGGGGGAATTCTGTGCCACTTCACAATGCAGAATTTTGCAGAAATCAAAGTTGTTTCTTTCCTGGACAGAAATGGGCTGCAGTGCTGCTAGCCACCACTAGAGGCCACCGGACCCAGCAGAGCCCAGCTCGCACATAGAAGACAATGCTGGGGGGAGGGAGAGGGAGCTAGAGGGCTCCTGGCAGCTGCAGTTCCCAGCATGCCCTGAGGGAAGGAGAGGGCGATGTGCAGGAAACTCCATGCAAGCCTGGGACCAAGCATCAGGCTGTTTCTCCCTCTTGATCCCTGGGCTCGAGGTGGAGGGGGGTAGTGGCTGTGGGGGGCATGGCTGGGCGGATAAGGGGGCAGTGAAACAGGAACTCAGTTGTCATAGGGGTTTCTTTAACTCTCTACTTCTGTGGGAAATTTTGTGTGTGTCTGTATTGTTTCAGACATCATAGACAGCATCAAACATACTTACTGACAGACATACTTACTGACAGGTATTTTGAAATAAATTACCAAAATAATTGAAACTGGAGTGATTATGTAGGGTTATTTTGACAAATAAAATTTTCAGAATTTTGCACAATTTAAATATTGTGCACAGAATTTTTAATTTTTTGGCACAGAATTCCCAGGATTAAATGTATAGAGCCATCCATACAGCTCTCTTGTCTGCAGGCTGCTCCTAGGTATTTGCCAGTTGTGGCTATCAGTGGCCCCCTTGCCAGAGGCAAGTTGCTTTCCAGACCAGCTCTCACCCTCTGTCCCAGATCCCAAACAGTGTATGCTTTTCTCCACATTCAGTTCCCAGGCTGCTCCCACTGTCTGCTGCTCCAGCTCACATGCAGCCTCCAGCTTCCTCCTGGGCAACATTGTCCCGCTCTGTGCTGTAGGGATTATGGATCCTTCTCCTGGCTGGACACTGCACTGAGGGTCAACACAGTGACCATTAATGAGCAAGCAGGTTTATTACAAGATCAAACTATAGGCACTGCAGACAGCATTGCCTGCATACCTGTTCTGGAACTGAATTGCTAAACACATGAACCCAAGAACCAATGTGCTTTTTCCATATAGTCACATGCCTTTTAGGGATTGATAATGCAAATAGGGTCCTGTGGACTCAGGAGGTCTAGGTTTCTATCTTCGCTCTCCTGCAGACTTCCAGTGTGAACCTCAGTGAGTCACTTATGTCTCTGTGTTTCACTTCCCTTTATGTAGAATGCGGCTAATACTTCCATTATTTGTCTTCTCTGTTTGAACTCTAAGGTCTTTAAGGCAAACTGTTTTAACTATGTATTTGTACAATGCTAGCATAATGGGGTCTGATTTTAGTAAATGTACTGTAATACCAATAGCTTTTGTAGCATCTGTTTAAACAGTAGGTATAATTAAAAGCTTTATATTTACTGCATTGTGATATTCTTTTACCGGGGTATTTGTGGGATTTCCTTTATTGAGAATGGAGAAACTCACAAATACTCCAATCATTCTAAGTACTGCAAGCTGAAAATGTCAAGTTCTTAATGTCTCCCACTGTATAATAAGAATGCTGGATGTATTCACTTATTCTCGGTATCATCAAAATTCCAGTGCAGCTCATTAATTATGCTTACAGCCAGGGCCGGCTCCAGGCACCAGCTTAACAAGCAGGTGCTTGGGGCGGCCAAGGGAGAGGGGCGGCACCTGCGGCAATTCGGGGGCAGCAGGTCCCTCACTCCCTTTAGGAGCGAAGGACCTGCCGCTGAACTGCCGCCGCCGATCGCGGCATTTTTTTTTTTTTTTTTTGCTTGGGGCGGCAGAAATGCTGGAGCCGGCCCTGCTTACAGCCTTTCCTTTTTCCTTTAGGATGTCCAAAGTATCCCACAGGGAGAGAGGGCTGATGCTGCCACTAATGAAGGCTAAGAGGCAGGCAAGTGGGGCAGCCAATACTTTTTGTCTCCTCCTTCTAGTTCACTTCCTCTCCTGAGTTCCCTGTGCAGTGTGCCCTGCAGTGAGAAAAGAAAAACAGCTGAGGGCTGGGTATATGATGTGTGAGGTGCCAGGAAAAGCCACAGAGGTAATGGGCTGTATGACGTATATTCTCTTGAACTGTCTCATAAGGCGAGAGAATGCAGGAACTCCATAATTTGTTGTGCTGTTTTGTAAAATGGTCTGGTTTTGCCTTGAAAATTTTGCAAAGCACAAATCAGGATTTAATTTAGATCTATCTAGCATGGACTGTTTCACTTTGGATTCTGTGTTTTCTGGTACCATTTGACTGAGAGAAGTTGGGCCAGGGCACAGCTGACAGACTGTAAAATCGCTCACTGTGTTTGAGTGATCTGTAGTCCATGATTTGGCCATCTTGCTGTATATCTGCTGTAAAAAGCACCATGGTCATCTCAGATCAAACCTTGGTACTGTATTGCCATTATGCAGTGCTTAAGGTGGTCTTCTTATGTATGGTATCATAGGTACATGACCTATTTACCCATTGGCAGCACATTACCTTTTTTAGTTGGGGAAACTGTCAATCTCTGGAGTTCGTCATTATAAGACCTTCAAGAGTCTCTCTGGCCAACTTCACTGTATTTTTCTCTTTTTTTCATTATGTTTGACATTTCTAAGACTGAGCCTCATTATAGACAAGCTTTCTCCAGCAATAGGCTGGGGAAATAAGACTTCAGTGAGATCAAGAACATATGAAAAATGAAAAGAAAATGCCTTTAATTTTGAAATGAGGTTTGTGAGGTACATTTCTGTCCTGTGATGTGCTTGTGTGAAATGTGTATGTATACAATGTGTCTAGACACCAGAATTCTTAAAAATAGAAAACAAATCCCTTTCACTTTGTGCTAAGAACATGTACAAGTAATCAGTTACTGTGGCATTTCCCATACTTAATATACCAAATGCCTTCAGTAATACAGCAACATCAATTACTTGCAAAAGTAACTCTGTAAAGATTGTAATGGTTATTAGTCTTACATTTGGTCCGTTTGTAAACAGAGAGCAGAGCAGTGTGCACATTGGCATGGAGGGCAGGTGTGGAGGTATGGCATATGCCAGTCTAGATATCAGGACAGCTCCTGGTTACAGGGCTGTCCATAGGCTGGGCTGCTGTAGCTCCCTAGGTTGCCAAAGTTACACCAGAGGTTATTTTGGATCACAACAAGCTCAGACTTCTGAAGGTGCAAAAATGGCTTACACGCTACCTTTGTCCTTCCCTACTCCTGTGTGTGCTGTGCCTCCAGGAGGTGCAACACCCCCAGCCTCACTATTAAAGGCAGAAGACTTTCCTCATTAGCAGCATATTTCTGTAAAGCACCCAACCCATCCTTGGATATTCTATTAATAATAATATGGTAATGCAGGATGGAATGCTATAGTGATACGCCATCATTACGGTGGCCAATAGGGGACTTAACCACTATGTACACTGTACATTAGGGGAATAGTGAAACTGATTGCAACCTGAACACACATCTTAATAGTGACCATTGCTGGTTTGAATTTTAATCTGGTGCTTGACAGATGGTGAAAAGGACTTGGCTTGGTGCCATTCCCACATCCTTTTGGCTCAGTACCTGAGTTGAAATGCACACATTTTATCTTGTTCTGTTCTCTTCTCTTCCCAGATGTAGGTTATTAATTTCATTCCAGTCTCAATCCATGGTTTATATTGTATAATACAATATACATTGTGAACTGAATTATCCTCTTTGTTCTAGAGGTGGTACTTGAGAACTGAATTATCCTCTTTGTTCTAGAGGTGGTACTTCTAGTTTAGCATTGGAGGACATTGATGGCCCATCCTGTACCAATTATGTGGCTAAGCAGATCACTTCAGTCTCATGGGTGCTCAGCCAGTCCCCTTCTATGAGCAGTGTATTCTCTCATGTATGATTACTATTGCAGGCTTCACACGCTGTTCTACTTTGATCTAAAAAATAACATTTCTAAACCAAATAATCTCCCTCTGACCTTCCTCCAACACTCCTATGATTTGCCTCCTGTTGAGCTAAAACCCCTATAAAAATCCAGCCATTGCCCTACTTCACTGTGGCTAAATAATGCTCCTTTATACCAAATTACATGTGGCTGTTATCAGGTAGAAAAAGCCAAAACACTCAGCCATGGTTTTAGCAATTTCAGTATTTTCTTAACTGACACAATCAGAAACTCAACACAAAGGAGAAGGATGCTTTTAATGGACACCAGAATGAGCAAACTGAGATAAACCAGTGTTCTTTCTTTGGGAAGTCATCACACTTTAATCCTCTGTCAACCATCTTGCTGAGGGAAATATCAAATTCATATGAATGCAATCTAATCTGAGACCGAAGAAAAATAAAGTAGTTTTTCACATAAATTAAAAAGATACATCACATCTTTGTCAGTGTAAGTAGTTGGATTACAGAATACAAGTGTCAGTTCACAAACACTGTCATTGCAGGGAGAAATTACAACTGACCTGTAAGCCCTCTTTCTGCCTCTCTTCACCTCTTAATGAAAGTGATATGTCTTTTTGTCTCTGAATGTCAAACTGTCATTCCCAAATAGAGTGCATTCTTAATAATATAATCAAATGGCTAAAGGCTAGCACTCATATGACAATTTCAGTATTTGGCTATTTGATTAAAGTCAGTTTCTCCCTTGTTTATAGTGAATAGGAGAAGAGATGCTCAGATAGAAATATTTAACTACCTTCTATTCCAAAATTATCCAGTTCTCAAAAGTAATTGTACATTTTAATCATTAGCCAGTGCAAAAAATAAGTTAAGCAGACTAGTTTATCTCAAAAATTATTGGATGGCAGCTGCCATATTTATTTCTTTTGTATTGTAGTAGCACACAAAGGCCCCAGAAAAGATCAGGGTCCCACTGTACATGCACATGCTGAGGCAGTCCTTGCTCAGAAGAGCTTTGACATCTCTTTCCACTCCAAATGGGACAAAAAGTCGAAACAGCTAAACTTATTGCAAAATTAAAAGTTGGGGAAAATTTTAATTTGAAAATGTCCAAACACATATATGTCAGTTCTACATCAATCGGTGTCTGCCAAAGCTGCTGCAGTGCTTCATAAAAACTGTCGGTCAGGGACCTCATACCCCTTTTCCCCCCCATGAATCTGGCTGGACTACACTTGCTGTGATGGGCTGTGATCTTTCCCTCCAGCTGAACCACTATGATCAGACTAACCTGAAATAAAACCTTTGTCTTGATCTACCGAATAGAAAATGGACAATATTCTAGAAAATCGTCACTTCCCATGGAAAACTTTGATACTGAGGAAACCTCATCAAAAGAATATCCCTGACTAGCTCTACTTGGAACACACTCTTACAATATTTCAGCTTCTCGGCCACCTGCCTGGAAGGCTGTTTGTCAATTTCACTTGCAAAACTGGTTGCTGAAAGGCAGAGAACTAGGGTGTTCTGCCTCCCCTGGCAGCTCAGGGAATTGGAGGGGCAAAGAACCTCTCTGCCTGTCCAGTTTCGTGAGCTGGAAGAGGACATGGAGAGGCAGAGAGGCAGTGTGTTCAGTCTGGGCAGGCCTCCGGGAAAGCTTTTGTCAATGGACAGTGAAATCGACAAGAGCCTTCCAGGTGGGCAGAATTTCAATTCAATATTTTTCCCAAAAGAAATAGTGTCAGTTTTGCCAAAATCTTTTTTGAGGAAAACTCTGGTTTTGAGAAAATAACTCATTTCGTTGGGCAATCATTCCAAAGAGAATTTTTCAACCAGCTTTCCTCATCAGTTCCCCCAACTTCCTTATCCTTGTGTGAGTGAATATTGGCAGTCTCTGCACACAGGCAAACGTGGACACCAGTTTTTCATGTCCTCCTGGGGGAGAGTTCAGGGAGGACATCTGGCTACAACCTCACTTCATATTCAGCAGCAGTAGACAGGGGAGCATACTGCACCACTGCAAGTTACTCCCATTGTTTTTCCTGCAGATCTATGAGACATTGTACCTTCTTTGATACAATCTCTCTTGGAAGTTCTCACTTGGGCAAGGTAGCACTGCACCGTCTCTACACAGGGCTGTAGTTAAATTCATATCACAGACCTTTCGGGCCAGCAGTTTCCTAGTGCCAGGTTTATCGATATACCAAAGCCACTTATTTGGTCTTCCAAACATACCGTTTTGAAACAAAGCAATTGCAATTATTCCAAGGTGCTTACTGAAACGATACCATTATATTCCTGAAGGGCCATAATTTGTACTGTGGAGTAGACTGTGTCAGTTCAAGATCAGCACTGTCGGTCTAGAGCAAGTAACGGAGAGTTATACAGGTTACCTTATACTCGATATTCAGGAAATAAGATATGGAACAAGAATATGAAAAGAAGCAGCTGCATCAGTCAAGCAAATGTTCATTCTTGGTTTTGCCTCCCTTGATTTGCTTTCCATTGCTTGTGGTTTTATTGATCTCTTTCTTGTTATATCTACATCTTACATCCGTTCCTTTCTGTTGACTCTCTGGGGAAAGGAATTCTTGACTTCCCCAATATCAGTTTCAATCTGACAGATTGACAACTCCTATGACTAGTCATCTTAACTTGCCCTCAGAACTAAGGGATCCTGCATAGTAAGAAGTTTCTGTTAATTCAAATGCAAATATATATATATATATATAGTAATTTTAAAATGCTGGTGGAAATGATAGTGAAAGAAGGTGAATGTTTTCTTCAACTGGGCTATACAGCAAAAATATACTTGTGTGTATTCTGAGGAATAAGACTGCCTATCATTAACTTGCTGCCTTGGGACCTATTCTAGTCACTTCATCAAGGTATTGAAGCATGCACCTAATTTTAAGCACATAAGTAGCCCCATTGATAGCAATGGTCTGCTCACATGCTTAAATTAGGCACATGCTGATTCACTGTAGCTCATCTGGAAGCTATGGGGTCAATGCAGAACTGTAGGGGGGACCTCTGTGGTCTGTTACACAGGAGGTCAGACTAGAAGATCATAATGGTCCCTTATGGACTTCAGTTTTCAGAGATTCATAGAGAGGGACCAGAAGTTTCATGAGAACAGGGTTTTTCATTAGATTTCATCTCCTTCCTACTCCATTTCCAGTCAGGTTGGACATTTCAGTGTCTCAAGTGACAGATAAACATGCTAATTCTTGTATTAATTAACCTGAGTGCTTTGTAACTTTGGATCACTACCAAACAGTTTGTTATATCAGAGAATTACTTTTTACCTCAGCCACCTAATCAGAATATCAGTGTGTGAGCAAACATCTTAGAGCCCTAGTTTTAGATTATCTTCAGATTCTAGTCTCAGATCTTCAGTGGACTTTTTAATATGAGAACTTAGATAAGTGTTTGTTAACTTAGTTTAACAAACACTTCTTTAAAGATAAGGAAATAGAAAAATAAGATTCTAGTGGTAGGGTGGAGAGACAAAGAAATTCAGTGGAATTACACAAGGGCCTATTTGTAATCTAGACATGAATTTGACCCAATATTTTGTTGTTGTTTTATTTACACTTACAGGCGAATTTTTTTTTAAGTGACTAGTGGTTTTGAATGTCTAAATTTTTGGAACACTTGAAAGGGGTCTGATTTTGCAAGGGAGCTGGGGCATAATCTGAAAATCAGCTTTCCTTAATGTGTTTCAATTCAGGCACCCAAAACCACTAGTCTCCTCAGAAAAACATGACTCCATACTTTTAGACAGAGGACTATAACTATCACAGGGCAGTCATTCGCTGAGGTCTTCTGCTGCCAATCCTTGATGAACTCAGGATATGAAGAGAGAAGAAAAACAAAATATATGTTTGAGATTTTCAAAAGCACTCAGCACTGGCTAACTTTGCTCCCACTAACTTCAGTTGGAGTAGAATTAACCAGACCTAAGCTAACTTTTGAAAATCCCAACCATATTTTTTTTTCCTCAAAAAACTAATCAAATTTTTGTAAACCTCAAAAATATCAATTTCAAGAGCCGTGTTGGAACAAAGTTGAAATTTCCTGCAAAACAAAATTTTCAAAAAAAATGTAATTCTGGGTCAATTTAAATGTTTCATTCCAAATTTGACTCTTATTTTATTATAATATAAGCGATAATTAAAATCTTCATATGAAAAATTGAAACATTCCATTCCAATAGGATGAAATGTTCAATTTTGATCTTAACAGAATACTTTGTTTCAACTTTTTTCAAATTGACACATTCCCATGAAAAAAGCTCACATGTCAATGAGAAACATTCCACTGGAACACTTTCAGGCAATTTTAATGAACAGGGTTCAGAGGCAACTTTAATCATTGTATCACTGAAGAAAAGCAACAAGCAGTATAACATAATCCCAAAGCAAAATTTAAATGACAGCTCATGGTCATGAAATAAGACTGAGCTACAATTATAAAATCAGACTGTCAATATTTTGATCTTTCAACAATGCAGAAGTACTGAAGAGAATTTCAGTCAGGCTTTAATTTCACACATCACTGGAAACAATAACAAACTTACAATGGACAAGAAACACTTGGTGTACTAATGCACTATAACACACTAAAGTGTAAGTCAATAAATAGAGCAAAAAAATAATCGTACAAAGTCAGCTAAACATGAGTTTCTATTAACATACAAATGTCACGTTTTCAGAGGTTGATAATGGGGCATGATCCTCTTTAAGTTTCTATTACCACTGAGTTTCTTTTTAAGAGGTTTCACTTTGAAAAATATAAACCTGATTCTCCTCCTTTACACTAGTTTTACAGTCATGTAATTCTAGTGACTTCACTGGACTTGCTCCTGACTCACAACATGTAACTTCAGTGACTTCAGTGGAATTACTCCTGATTCTCATGAATAAAAGAATCTAACCCAGTAATTTTGTTTGGTAAGATCTCTCTTTACGTGAGTGTAGCACTCATGAAAATCTTTAGATGCACAGACCAAGAAAATTAAGTCCTCTGTCCACAGCTTAGGCAGTGGCAATGCAAGCTAAGCTATGCTGCCCATCAAAGGGCCTTCACTTTGGCACTGAAGGACTATCTCTACACACAATAGTTTTTTTGCATGCCCATTCAGTAATTGGCCTTAGTTTTGGACTATTATAGGCCAGTAGTTGGGTAAGTCTCCATGCCTATTCAGTAGTGGAGGCTACCAACAATAAAGTATATTCTGACGTGGATGCCTGTTTGTTAAAATCTGGGCTCTTAGCCCCCTAACTCTTTCTTGTGACTCATGAAGCCATCATCAATTTGAATAACTTTCCATCATTGCTGACTTGGACAGAATTTGAACCAGCAGGTGGAAAGTTCCATATTCCAGTACTGTTTCCTTAAACCATATAGTCCTACTTCCTAAAACTGTAACTTTGTACATCAAACACTAACCCTTAGACCACAGAATTAAACAGCACTGAACTTCACTAACAAAGAAAAACAAAAATTACACACTTTTTTCTCTTTGCAGCTATCTGTGTTGGAGATGTACTGTATGTACTTCAAAGTTTAAGCAATTTGCCATTTAATAGTGACTAAAATTACATTTAAAAAAAATGCAAACCAGGGTAGATTTATTCCAATGTGCAGCTGGCTGACTACTGCCTAGTTATGCCAAAATGGCATTAGCCTAAAATTTACACTCGGAGTTTAGCAAGGTCTCCAAGCAACACATAGATTCATAGATTCTAGGGCTGGAAGGGACCTTGAGAGGTCATCGAGTCGAGTCCCCTGCCCTCATGGCAGGACCAAATACTGTCTAGACCATCCCTGATAGACATTTATCTAACCTACCCTTAAATATCTCCAGAGATGGAGATTCCACAACCTCCCTAGGCAGTTTATTCCAGTGTTTAACCACCCTGACAGTTAGGAACTTTTTCCTAATGTCCAACCTAAACCTGCCTTGCTGCAGTTTAAGCCCATTGCTTCTTGTTCTATCCTTAGAGGCTAAGATGAACAAGTTTTCTCCCTCCTCCGTATGGCACCCTTTTAGATACCTGAAAACTGCTATCATTACCCCTCTCAGTCTTCTCTTTTCCAAACTAAACAAACCCAATTCTTTCAGCCTTCCTTTATAGGTCATGTTCTCTAGACCTTTAATCATTCTTGTTGCTCTTCTCTGGACCCTCTCCAATTTTTCCACATCTTTCTTGAAATGTGGTGCCCAGAACTGGACACAATATTACAGTTGAGGCCTAACCAGCGCAGAGTAGAGCAGAAGAATAACTTCTTGTGTCTTGCTCACAACACACCTGTTAATGCATCCCAGAATCATGTTTGCTTTTTTTGCAATAGCATCACACTGTTGACTCATATTTAGCTTGTGGTCCACTATAACCCCTAGATCCCTTTCTGCCATACTCCTTCCTAGACAGTCTCTTCCCATTCTGTATGTGTGAAACTGATTGTTCCTTCCTAAGTGGAGCACTTTGCATTTGTCTTTATTAAACTTCATCCTGTTTACCTCAGACCATTTCTCCAATTTGTCCAGATCATTTTGAATTATGACCCTATCCTCCAAAGCAGTTGCAATCCCTCCCAGTTTGGTATCATCTGCAAACTTAATAAGCGTACTTTCTATGCCAATATCTAAGTCGTTGATGAAGATATTGAACAGAGCCGGTCCCAAAACAGACCCCTGCAGAACCCCACTTGTTATACTTTTCCAGCAGGATTGGGAACCATTAATAACTACTCTCTCAGTACGGTTATCCAGCCAGTTATGCACCCACCTTATAATAGCCCCATCTAAGTTGTATTTGCCAAGTTTATTGATAAGAATATCATGCAAGACTATATCAAATGCCTTACTAAAGTCTAGGTATACCACATCCACCGCTTCTCCCTTATCCACAAGACTCATTATCCTATCAAAGAAAGCTATCAGATTGGTTTGACATGATTTGTTCTTTACAAATCCATGCTGGCTATTCCTTATCACCTTACCACTTCCAAGTGTTTGCAGATGGTTTCCTTAATTACTTGCTCCATTATCTTTGCTGGCACAGAAGTTAAACTAACTGGTCTGTAGTTTCCTGGGTTATTTTTATTCCTCTTTTTATAGATGGGCACTATATTTGCCCTTTTCCAGTCTTCTGGAATCTCTCCTGTTTCCCATGATTTTCCAAAGATAATAGCTAGAGCAGGGGTTGGCAACCTATGGCACGCGTGCCAAACACGGCACGCAAGCCGATTTTGAGTGGCATGCAGCTCCCTGCCGCGGTCCCGGTCCCCAGCCCCACTCAGCCCCCCCGCCCACCGCTCTCCCCTGCAGGGGCAGGAGGCAGAAGCTTGGTTCTGGGGCAGCCAAGCTTCCCCCCTCCCCCGCTTCTTCCCCCAGTGTGGTGCTTTCCTGCCCCTCCTCCTCTCCTTTCCTGCGCCAATCAGCTGATGGCCCTAGCGAGGGGGAGGGGGAAGAGCGGCAGCATGCACACAGCTCCGTAGAGGACGCAGAGAGAGGTAGGGACGGAGCCTGGGGGAAGGGGGTGGAACAGGGCATATCCCTTCCAGCCCCCTGCCATGAGCCGCTGGGAGCACCCCCACGAGCCGAACACCCCAGCCTTCTGCCCTGTGCCCCCCACGCCCCCCAGCCCTCTGCTCTGAACCCCCCCACCCCAACACACACCCAGCCTTCTGCCCTGCACCCCCACAGCCCCATCCCTCTGCCCTGAACCCCCCCCACACACACTCAGCCTTCTGCCCTGCACCCCCATACCCCCAGCCCTCTGCCCTGACCCTTGAGCCCCCACACACACCCAGCCTTCTGCCCTGCACCCCCACACCCCCCAGCCCTCTGCCCTGAACCCCCCACACCAAAACACACACCCTGCCTTCTGCCCTTCACCCCCACACACCCCAGCCCTGATCCCTGAACCCCCCACACACACCCCAGCCTTCTGCCCTGAACCCCCTCCCCCAGCCCTCTGCCCTGACCCCTGAAACACCCCGCCCCCAGGTCTGGGGTCCCTGCCATAGGCCCTGCTCAGCCTGCTGCCGGCCTAGGTGAACAGAACCCCAGGCTGGCAGCGACCTGAGCAGGCTGGTGGCGTAAGATCAGCATTTTGATTTAATTTTAAAGACGCTTCTTAAACATTTTGAAAACCTTGTTTACTTTACATACAATAGTCTAGTTATATAATATAGACTTATAGAAAGAGACCTTCTAAAAACATTAAAATGTATTACCGGCACACAAAACCTTAAATTCGAGTGAATAAATGAAGACTCGGCACACCACTTCTGAAAGGTTGCCAACCCCTGAGCTAGAGGCTCAGATACCTCCTCTATTAGCTCTATTAGCTCCTTGAGTATTCTAGTATTGATAATGTGGCTGAATATTTCTCTTCCTCTAAAAAGCATCACTTATTACTAGTTCTAATCTTCCAGGTATTCAACTACATGTTTCCTGAATACTAATCATGAGAGAATCTGGGCTTGAAACATGATAAAAATATTTTGTCTTTCCTCTTCTGATGCTACATCTAATAGATCCTCCTTGACCCATGACTGAACCCTTGCTAATCTTTGAGGAATTAAATTTCCATGGTATTAGAGAAAGAATGTTTCTACATTATACAGTACATTTATTGATTAAAAAAGAAAGATAGAGCTGAGAAGTTTCCGGTTATCTTGCAGTCTTTTTAACCAGCATTCAGTCAAGACAATCTGGATGATAGTACTGTCCCTGATAGAGAAAGCTGCACAGAATACTGCACAAAGAAGCAACTGGGTGAAAAAGTTGATGCCAGGTCCCCGTCTGATGTTAGCTGGCAAAGCTCAATTGACTTGAATGAAACTATGCTGATTTACAGTCATTGAGGATCTGCCCTAGAGACTTTGGGACAGACATAGAAATATGTTTAGGAGCCCAATGGGAGTTAGATGCCTAGTAGGAATTACAAAAGCTCATATCAATTCTTAGGCACTTAAATACCTTTGTAAATTTGACCCTTTGTAGTTTGAAATTGAGTTAGATCTCTTCCCCAAAATCTTAAATGTGTTGCAGTTTTTTTGGACATTGTTTCTTTTCCTGGTAAATTACTCTGCAGCAAATTATTTACCCAGTGAATGAGAAGTAAACAGGCCACCATCCCTCTCAAAAGATTCATGCTTGAGTCATGAGCCTTATCCTGAGTCACTTGAGAGTTTCTGTTTAGATTTGGTGCTGGATGCATAGTATAGCTCAGTGTATCTCCTAATCCCAGGGAGACTGAGGGCCTCATTCACTCAGGATGGGTCAGAGAGTTTTAAATTATGGCTAAGATTTAAAAAAAACCATGCAGCTAGAGATGTGGAGCATCTAGCAGCAGATGATGAGTGCTGTTGTAAATCAGGCTGCAGATATTTAGATATGGATTTAGGAACCCAACTTTAGATCACCTTTCTTTTTAAAAATAAAACATTCTTGTTGTGGTGTACACTTCCCAGTGCCACAGGGAGATTCAGTTGAGAGAAGGCAGGCAGTAATGGTAAGTGATAACTTTGATCCTGTTGATTTGATGAAAATGAAGAAAATGCTCAGGTTTTCCCAGCAGTGTCTGTATTTGTTGCATATAAAATAAGAAGCCAAGTGCTCAAATATGGAGAATAATCACTTTTTTAAACTCTATTACCAAGATATCCCAGGTTTTAGCAAACCATCAGTGGCAGATTGACACAGGAGAATAGCACCACCCTGTTGCAAATGGTTTGTGTGGTGCAAATGAAACATGTCCCAGCAGTGGGCTGATTCTTAGGAAAGGTAGTTTATGTTTCCAGTGATTTCTGGTTTAAATATTGTTACAGTATGTTTTCACTGAGTCCTAGAAAGGGGGGAGGGATAGCTCAGTGGTTTGAGCATTGGCCTGCTAAACCCAGAGTTATGAGCTCAATCCTTGAGGGGGCCACTTAAGGATCTGGGGCAAAATCAGTACTTGGTCCTGCTAGTGAAGACAGGGGGCTGGACTCAATGACCTTTCAAGGTCCCTTCCAGTTCTAGGAGGTGGGATTTCTCCATTAATTTATTTATTTAAAGACTGCATCCTTGGGCATTCCCTCTATGTGTATTAGAATCCTCAAGTTCCAGTTGTAGCCTTCCTGTCTTTCAATAATCTTAGTGATGATAGGGTTGCATTTACAAAGTGTTTATCATGTCAAAGGATCACAGCGTGGTTATGATTTTACAGTTTATTGGGCCAGATTGTACCTGATAGTCACTGGACCATATCACACACATTGTCAAGCTGCCTGGAATTTGGGAAAGTGGGCCTAATTCTGTTCATCCCATCAGTGATTGCAGCATGTTCTCCCACTATGGCCAGCTAGCTCTGCTACCTGGTGGTGTGGATGGTATGTAGAATGATAGATGAACCCTTCCCTGCACCCCTGGAGTACCTAGAGCCCCATATCGCTCTAAAAAACAGTAGTCCCTGCATTCAGTAGAGCCTAGGGACTGCAACTCTTTTTTCTTCCACAGGTGGTACAAAGAGGTGGGAGGCCTCATATGTTCCCAACTATGCAGGAGCCAAGCAAAATCCGGCCATATACTAGGTTTGCGATTTTCAGTGGTGCCATAAGACTTTAGGTGCCTTGCTCTGATTAGATAACCCAGTCTTGACTCATATTGATCTGAACCAAGTCTATACCATGGAATTAATTAGACAAAAGGAAAATGCTGTGTGTTGGAGGATATGACCCAATTTCAGATCATGGGAATAATTAGATTCAGATTCAGATCATGGGAATAATTAGATAGCCTAGATTAGATAGATAATAGATTGGAAAGTTAGATTCCAGATTCTAATTATTGCACTCAGAACAATAAGGAACAGAAACAATACCATTTATAAGGTGTGCCCAATTGAAAGTAACCAAATTTAAAATATCCAATACACAATGAACTGCTCCCAAACAGTGAATGAACCATGTATTTGAAGAAATGAAACTGCTCAAAGTCAGATCTGGTGTGGAAAAATAGATATATTAACTAATGTTTGCAGTGTTATTGTAGCCATGTTGGTCCCACAATATTAGAGAGACAAAGTGGATGAGCTAAAATCTTTTACTGGACCAACTTCTCTTAGTGAAAGAGACAAGCTTTCAAGCGACACAGAGCTCTTCGGCAGGTCTGCTCCAATAAAAGATACCTCACCACCTTGGCTCCCTACATTCCTTAAATTATTCACGACCCATCATTTGCTCAGCTCTGCTCAATACAAAAATGATAAATCAGGTAAATAGGCAGAAGTTGGATGCATTTACAGAAATATTTTATATTTCTCCCCCTCCTGTTTGTGGTAGATCAGTAATTATTTTTGTAATGCTGGGATATTAACTTGTGTTATTTATGTTGTATGCTTAGTGTTTAGATAATAAACGAATAGATATTGCCGTTTTTTAAAAAAACCTTCCAACCTTGTACTTTATTTCCTATTGAAAAACACTCCAGAACTCACAGTTAGTTTGAATACAATATCACAGAGAATAATTGCAAAGCTAAGTAACACGCTAAGCCATTTTGAAAAAATAATATGCATGAAAAACTAAAAACTGGCTGTGTTTATCCTCTGCAAAATCTTTCTTGTGTGAAAAGTGTATGATTTTTCTCTGCTGCTTAGTAATGTTCTCCCAAGTGGAATTCAAAACCCTATCGTGCTGCGGTAGCACAAAATCACTACTTCTATGCACTGACAATATTGCATTTATTATATCATGAATATTTGAAAAGCAGTTGAACATCTGAAGAGAAATAGAATTTATAACAAAGGTAACAATAATCAAAACAAAAGATCCAAAATTATCACAGGATACCATACAGAGATAGCTGAACTTCTGTTACTTTTGCTGATTGTGAGCAGAAATCGATCATACCAAAGCTTGAACTGCTAGAAGCATTTTAAAGAGGAAATTCACAACAGTGCAGAGCTCATACATAACCCTCCCCCCCCACAAAAAAAAATTGTTTAAGACCATCTTGAGCCATTAATGTGAAGTTTAAATGGTGTATTGGACCTTTTATGTGGCTGTCATAAACAGATAGTTAAGGGTTAATACCTCTTTTACCTGTAAAGGATTAAGAAGTTCACCTAGCCTAGCTGACACCTGACCAGAGGAACCAATGGGGGGACAAAATGTTTCAAAAGGAAGGAGGAAAGTTCCCTTTGTCTGGGTCAGTTTCAGTTTTGGCCGAAGTGAAAAAGAAGGGAATCAGTTCTTATCAGAGTAGTGAGTATTAAAAAAGGAATAAATAGGTTTTGTTTATTTTCTTTTTGTAACTTGTCTTGCAATTAGGGGAATAATCAAATGGGTATTCTTTTGTCTAACTAAGTTTTGCCCAGGTGAACATCCTCTGTGTTTTGAATCTGTTGTCTGTGAGAGTAGCTGGTATGCTAATCTCTCCCAGAGGTTTGTCTTTCACCTTTCTTTTCTTGAATTAAAAGCCTTCTTTTTAAGAACCTGATTGATTTCCCCCTGTTTTTAAGATCCAAGGGGTTTGGGTCTGGACTCACCAGGAATTGGTGGGAGAAAGGAGGGGGGATGGTTAAATTCTCCTTGTGTTAAGATCCAAGGGTTTGGATCAGTGTTCACCAGGAAATTGGTGAAGAAGTCTCTCAAGCCTACCCAGGGAGGGAAAGGTTTTGGGGGGGAAGACAGAGTTTCCCAAATAACTCATAAATCATTTGGTTGGTGGCAGCCAGACCAAATCTAAGCTGTTAATTGAGCTTAGGGGTTCACATGCAGGTCCCCATATCTGTACTCTAAAGTTCAGAGTGGGGGTGAAACCTATGACAGTGGTCCTTGGCATTTTATTGTGAAGTTCACCCTTAATAAATAAATTAGTATTTATGGGCTAGATCTTCAACTGGTGTAATCAATGAGGAAGATAACACATCCTCAGTTGCATCAAAGTGAACAAAGTGAAGTACTGACCAAGTACATTTCTTGTTATATAAATATTCCATTATCAGGTTTACTTCTTTGTGACAATGTCAATATGTGTGTTGATTAATTATTAACCTTCGGGAGCAACACAACATAATCATAGAGTGTGGAAAAATAGGAGTCGGTTACTTCACGCTACTTAACATATCCTACGTTTATGGAAATTTGGTCACCTTCAAACCGGTAATCAGGCTGTGGCCTGGGTTTTGTGTATGCTTTTTTGTTTTGTTTTTCAACTAAATGCTTGAGATAGAGTAGAAGCAGCTGGCACCTATAACCCCTGTCCAAGGTACTGATATTGACATTTCCTTTAATCCTACATATTTTCAAAGCATTACATTGGGTTTTGTCTAAGGGATGGAGGAATCCTTCCAGGAAAATAAGACAGCCTGAATATTCATCCATCTTCAGAACCAAACCTATACCACTTCTAAATGTCAGTAAGTAAACAATAAAGTGGTGTTGCTGCCTTCTCAGTTGCATATGGTGGCAGGACATCTTGAGCCTGTGTTTTGAGGGTGGTGTGTTTTGAGGGTTGAAGGTAAATGGCTTTCTCGTATTTCCAGTGCCAGCTCCACTTCAAAGACAGGCTCGTACAGCTTTTTCTCCTCCTTCTCAGTAGTTCCTCTTCAGAAGAGAAAGGGACCACTGACCTTCTTTCTCCCCCCACCCCACCAGAAGCAGCAACAAGGTACCATGTCCTGGTAGCCCTCTACCATCCCCGTTGCAGCAAATGGCTGTTTTGGGGGCTGTTTGGAGGCTTCTCAGTATTTGTGACCAGGAGAGCACCACAGACCTCTGCTGCCTGGGAGTAGACTAGTTTTAAAAGGAGAAGTTCCTCTGGTTACAAGTACCAAGAAAGGCCCAGGATGCCAGTAAATTTGAATCTGCACCAGCAGTGCCTAGCAGAAAGAACACCAGAGCAGGGAAAATGACCAGTCTCCCATTTTCCAAAAGGTACCTAACACTGGGGGAGAGGCTTTTTCTGAAGAACACACTGTGACAGATATCACAATATCCTGCAATACCCTGGACAAACCTTATTGAATTAAGTTGAAGTGCCTTAGAATGTCACTGTATTAAAAATGCAGACATTTTTATATTACTTGGGGTGGTATGTAACTTCTTCCAAGGGGGAGAGAGGACTAATGCAAAGAGTGGGAAATGTTATGTGCTTCAAAGGACTCTTTTAAAACAATGGACTAGACAAAATTAAACTTTCAGTTGAGTGGAGTTTCTCAGAAATACTTGGGAAGAGGAGAATGCCAATTACTCACCTGTGAAACCATCCTTTTAAAGCCGTGTCTTAAAAGAGAAACCCATTGTCTGGCTGATTGCTGCTTCACAATTTCTTCAAAAGTCCAAACTGGATAGAGAAGGGACTGTCTAACTCATGGGGAAGCTTGTTCTGAATGAAAGTTGTTATGAACTGGTGACCACAGGAAAAAACCCTCTGTGGGGTTTGCAGGATTAATCAACAACCAGAGACCTTGTTGAAGTTAGGGGGTGATCTCTGGTAAGCTAATTAATGGGAGTGTAGGTTTCAATATATTTTCTCTGTAATGTTTTTATCGTAAGAATAAAAGTGCTTGCTTAGAAATAGCTGTGCGGTAATTTATAACTGTGGCTATTACACTATGTACTGTCTCTAAGGAGGAGAAAAGCAAAGCAAGCCTGCTTAGGCAGTCAGGGGACTGTGCAGCCTGGAAATACCCAGGTCAAGAGGCAGAAGATGTCCCGCCACCAAAGACAGGTGACAGCTGAGGAGCGTGGATTCTAAAGTGGGTGCTCTTGCCAGACCATAGGGGGGAGTACAAGTGCAGTTGCCCTGAACTGTGACACCTGCTGCCACCAACAAAAGGGGGAGAGACAGAATCCCTAGAATTCTTCAGTATATTTGATGCATAAGTCAGTGTTAAAAATAATGGCATTTAAAATGTAATGGCCAGAAATATACCCCTCTTTGACTTATGGTATTGCTTGAATTTGGCTGCCATGACTTTTAACATGGACACAGAAAATATATTAAGAAGAAAAAGTAATACACTTCTCTGGTTTTCTTTTATATTGGATAGGCTCTGATCTTGCTGTACTTTCTGGAGATCTTTGAAATTTGCAATAAATGTAATGTCAGTTCAACCCAAAAGAAATATTGCAGACCTTTCAGGTTGCAGTGGTAGTAAACAAACCTTTAAGGGAACTGGATAAATGCAGTCACTGCCATGTAAAACTCATTTCTCCCTTCAGCTGTTCCTTCCCTTTCTCTTAGCCATCTGTCCTCTTCTATTACGTTCCTTGTCTCCTACAAAAGGCATGTTAAAGTCCAAATGCCAAAATGTCCATCCTCCTCCTTCTGACTGACAATCGCTTTTCATTTTAAGGGAATGACCATTTAGAAACAAAGAACTCCAAAAACTGCACTGAAGACTAGCGTCAGGGGAAAAATAACCCACTGCTAATATTGTGTTTTTATGGCTGAACATTATTACACCAATGACACCATGTGTGAATAGGCATGGCCAGGCCTCTACCTTTGACTTGCTGGTAAATTTAAACTACAAATAAATGACTCTGGACTGAGCTGAACCAGTTTAAGAAAGCTTGTTTAGGTTTGGTGGAATTAAAGGGTCACAGGTGCGCCATTCCATAAGCAGATAAAAGGTCGATATCACTTTAAGAGAAAAACACCTTTCTTCAGATGTTTGGAGCCTCTTACTGAGCTGACCAGTGGACTTGCAACCTCCCTATCCTACTTGCACATTGGCTCAGAGGTCAGCTACAACTTGGCCCTAAATCTTTGATACAATTCTTCACATGTTGGCCTTAAGTATGGAAACAAATCACTTCAAGTTGCCCACTTGAACTGGCTACTTATTGATATTTAAATTTAAAATCTATACAGTAGCCTCCTGCTGACTTTCTGAGATGCTGTAGGAGTGGAAATAGAAAATCTATTTTAAATTATAGATTTGCATCATAATCTTTGCTTTCATCTTATGCAGTCCAGGGCCGCTTCTTCAGGCTGCTGTGGATGGGAACAGTTTTACAGGCCTCATGGGGCCTCTTCCCAGGGTTGCACAGAACTTAGCACGTTGGTAAATTGCATTCAAATCTATTAAATAATACAGATATTGCTTGGAGTTTTCAACTTTTAGTGGAAAGCCTTTTCCCTTGGGTTGATTAAATAGACTTTCAGTAAGTAATCAACCTTGAACATGATCATTCTTAGTGCACTAACATGCAGACAAAATTTCTTGTGCCATGCACCTAAGCTGGTTCCAGTATAGAAAACAAAATTAATCAAGTGGTTTTCTGCTTTAGAATATTAAATAGTTTCATTTTTCTATCTATTGAGTCCATGATTGAATGTCATTTGAGAGCAGGCAGAGTAAATAGTTTGGTTGATTGTTCAGTGTAAGGATTAAGAATAGACAGGTTAAACCTTGTTCTTATTATTGAAAGGGAAGCTGGAACTTGTTCTTGATTGCATATGCAAATTAGGATATTTAAATTGGCAATGTCACATTGTTTTTGACCCTGAGGCATTCTGCTAGGCTGGGCTTAGATTTAAAAAAAATACTTGGAAAATTTGGAAATCAAAGTGTACATTTAAATACCCATGACTGCCTTTTTTGATTCTTCTGCATCTGTTCTCTATTATCCTTTTAAACACACCCTACCCCAAAACATAGTATCTGGAGTGTGTCCTCTTCTATCACACAGTGGAGTGATTAATTACTTTTGTAACAAGTCAACAGTATCTAAGTCCATCACTTCAAAATTCCAATTCTAAAACTATAAGTCAGCTATCGGGGACCAGGATTGTATATTGAAATACCACACATTTTGATAATTTAGTCAAACTCGGATCTGAAATACCCTTGATTTTTAGTTGTACACAACCACCATTTGGAAACAAACATCCCCACATGGGTGGTGGAAAAGGTGGTTTATGTCCCTACCTCCTTCCAAACCAGCCAGCAAAGCTGGGTGCAAAGAGAAGAGTATGCTGTACCATGCTAAGGGATGGTACAGCTGGGCACTTCCTCTCAGTACCCCGGGGCATTGCAGAGACACAATCTGTGCTTGGGGTATGGTAATTCTGCCCCTCCCACAATGTGGACCTGTGTCTTCAAGACAGAGTACAGAGTCCAAAGAACAGTGCTGAATCTGGCTGGGATGACAAGACATGGTATGAGTTTAGTCATCCCAATGTACAGACTGGAGATGCATTTCATTGTCTTAACTAATACAGTCAGGCCTATTTAAACATCATTAGCTAAAAGATACATGAACAGGTGGAGGCAGGTTATTGGCAAAGGTTGGAAGTCAGATTTGCCAGAGTCAAAATGTTTGGACTTTCATATAACACAGTAAAAAGTTCTCTTATTATTTGAACAAACTAACAAAGATTTTAACTGATGAACTGTGGTTCTTATAGGTGTTCAGTGGTTATCTGCCTATTATTTGTATTACAGCAGAGCACAGGAAGTTTCAGTGCTGTTACTGTCAGTTTTAGTAAACAGGTAATCATTATAAAGTGCAGCTATCTTTGTCAAACTATATTATAAGCTTTGTAGTACGGGAAATGTAAATATTTTTCTCCACAGAAGGGGAATGCAGTGCATAGAAGCAGGCTCTCTCCTTGGAGACACTCTCATCTATCTCAAGGCCATATTATCTTCTATATATTTTGTATTAAAATAATCGCTTTTTAGATTCGTGGGTGTCTACAAAACATTATAAGTCTGACACTTCTATTCCATTTGTAGACACAGTGTATGAAAAGCTATTATTGATCTAAAAATTACCATGATGCCCTGCACCATTAACACATACATCCAGAAGGACTGGAAAAGATTTGAGTTCAGTTAAACACTTAATGAAGGGTATGTAAAGTTTTTATTTTCATTTAAAACTGTTATAATCTGGGGCTCTATCTGTAAAGACTGAGTACATTTTCCCCTAGCTCCTCTGTTCACATAGTAGGAGAATAGAAAAAAGTCACAAAGGAAAGAGTGGAAGGAAGAAATGTAAAGCCAGTATGTCACAAGGGAAAGTGGATGTGAGGGAGCTGTGGGAAAAGCTGATACATACCATTATCCAGCTAGACAAACCATTTGTGTTTGTGGGTTATTTTATGGGTTCTCAACCTGGGGCTCATGAATGGTGTCGGGGACCATGTCTACCTATACTGATAAATGGGAGGTGTCCCCCAGCTAGACAAGACTCTCAGAATGGACAAGATTGAGAACCCCAGCGTCGGTGTGAGGCCTGAGTATGAGTGGTGCAGTTGTGTGTTTAGTAGGTGGTTAGGTGATGATGGTGTGTTGTATGTGTCAGAGAGAGGATGAAATTTTTGCCCTGGTTTCAGGGCTTCCAGCACAGTTAAAGTCTGCCAGAACTTTTGAGGCTTTTCCAAGGTTCCCCCTTGGCTCACCCAGGTCCTCAATGTTTTTCATAGACTTTACAAGGTCTGTTAGACCTTTGGTGAACGTTATGATATATTCAGGAGCCAGAATACTTTGTTCATAATTGAGTAGCTTCAGAAATATGGATTCTCCCTTTCCAAAAAATTTTAATGTGCTAGACCCTCCTCCACATCTCTTGTATAAACCCAAACTGAAGTTTCAAGACCGAACTCTGTGGCCTAACAAAGTGGACTAAGCATTGCAGTAAGCAAAAAGCATTGCAATAATCCACACTTGATGAACCCCTAACTTCTCATATTCCAATGTCTCAAAGAGACTTTCCTCAAACTTGGCCCAAGTGTTATTAAAATTATTATTAAATCATTATTAGACAATCAATTTTGTTAGCACCTAGAAGATAATAGGGTTATAAGGAATAGTCAGCATGGATTTCTCTGGAATAAATCATGCTGTACGAACCTAATTTTTTTCTGTGACAGGGTTACTGGTTTAGTGGAGAGAGGGAAAGCAGTAGATGTGATATATCTTGAGTCTAGTAAGGATTTAGACACAGTCCCATATGACAGTCTCATAAGCAAACTAGGGAAATGCAATCTAGATGAATTTAGTATAAGGTGGGTGCACAAAACTGGTTGAAATGCCATTCTCAGTAAGTACCAGTGGCTCGCTGTCAAAATGGGAGGGCATATCTAGTAGGGTTGCACAGGGGTCAGTCCTGTGTCTGATACTAGTTGATATTTTCTTTAATGACTTGGATAATGGAGTGGAGCGTATGCTTATAAAATTTGCAGATGACACCAAGCTGGGAGGAATTGCAAACATTTTGAAGGCAGGATTATAATTCAAAACAACCTTGACAAATTAGAGAATTAGTCTGTAATCAACAAGATGAAATTAAATACAGATAAGTCTGAAGAACTATGCTTAGGAAGGAAAAAAATCAGACACCCAACAACAAAATGGGGAATAACTGTCTCGGTGGTAGTACTGTTGAAAAGGATCTGGGGGTTATAGTGAAACAAAAATGAATGAGAGTCAAAAACATGATGCAATTGTGAAAAAGGCTAATATCATTCTGGGGTGTATTAACAGGAGGGTTGTATGTAAGGGCAGATCTACACTTAAAACACTGCATCGGCACAGCTGCACCGCTGTAGCACTTAAGTGAAGACACTCTTACACTGATGGGAGAGCATCTCCCATTGGAATAGTTAATCCACCCACCCTGAGAAGCTGTAGCTATGTCAACAGGAGAATTCTCATTGACATGGCGCTGTCTACACAGTGTCTACAACACTGTCTACACTACGTCACCCAGGGGTGTGGATTTTTTGCAACCCTGAGAAACATAGTTATACAGATACAGGTTGGTAGTGTATCATAGAATCATAGAATATCAGGGTTGGAAGGGACCTCAGGAGGTCATCTAGTCCAACCCACTGCTCAAAGCAGGACCAGTCCCCAACTAAATCATCCCAGCCAGGGCTTTGTCGAGCCCGACCTTAAAAATCTCTAAGGAAGGAGATTCCACCACCTCCCTAGGTAACCTATTCCAATGCTTCACCAGGTGTAGACCTGGCTAAGACAGGAGATAATTGTCCTGTTCCAGCTGGCACTGGTGAGAGCTCATTCGGAGTATTGTGTCCAATTCTGTGTGTGACACTTTAGGAAAGATGTGGACAAATTGGAGAGAATCTACAGGAGAACAACAAAAGGTTTAGAAAACCTGATCTATGAGGCTTAAAACAAATTGTGCATGTTTAGTCTTGAGAAAAGGCTGGAGGGGAACCTGATACCAATCTTCAAATATGTTAAGGGCTGTTATTTAGAGACCTGTGATCAATTGTTCTCCACATCCATGGAAGGTAGGACAAGAAGGAATGGGCTTAATCTGTAGTAAAGGAGATTTAGGTTAGATATTAGGAAAAGCTTTCTAACTATAAGGGTAGATCAGCACTGAAATCAGCAGCCAAGAGAGGTTGTGACATCCCCATCACTACATTTTTTTTTTTAGAACAGTTTGGACAAACATTTGTCAGAGATGGTCTAGGTTTACTTGGTCCTGCCTCTGGACAGGCAGCTGGACTAGATGACCTCTTGAGGTCCTTCTAGCTCTACATTTCTATGATTCAACTCTGGGCTCAGACCATGTCTGTGGAAATGTCTGTTTATGAGCATTTTAATGAGGGATGCAAAATCAGGCCTATCAGGAGGAGGTTGTTTACAAACCTTAGCTGTGCATGTTTAACACATATACATAAGGATAAAACTCTAACATTCCAACCAAAATGATCACCTACTCAGCAAACATATGATGTCATGATGATTAGCCTCTACAGAATGAAAGCGAATTTCAGAATAACACTTCTGGGAATTGTAATGTCTTCAGCCATGTGCTGCCTGATCAGTGATCTGAAGAATTCCATGCTTTCATTTTCCTTCCACCTTTCAGGCAGCTGAGAGACGCTGACACAACAAACTGTAGTGGCGACAGAAAGAATGTTAGGCTGCCAATCATTATACAGAAAGGGAAGGCTAAAGGAGTGGGGGTGGGGAAGCTACAAAAAGGAAAAGGAGAGACACTTGGAAAGAGAAAAGGAGAAACATGCGCAATTAGGACTGAGCAATTATTGCACAAAATACTCCGCCCATTTTAAATAGTGAACATCCCTTTTGTGTTAACTTTCTGGAAATGTTGTAATGAAAGAATCCACTGGCAAAAAAGTTCATTGGGTCCTGATCCAAAGCCCTGACATTAGTGGAAGTCTTTCCACTGCCTTCAGTGGGCTGTTCAGCAGGTCCTAGCTCAGCAATTGTTTGCATATTGCAGATTATTTGCAGGCAGTGCATTCTAATTCATGATCACAAACATGTGCCAAGAAGCAAATTCTAATTCTAAGAGTTGTGCTCATTCAGTCACAGTGAAAACATACCATGTGACTGCTGTGTCAGATCAAAACTGCTCACATTTATGATTTTTGAATACTCACATTTGAACTGCTTTCAAAGAGGCTACAGTCTAAGAATCTTTTTTTCAGGAATTAATCAGGGAGTAACTTCCAATAAGGAATTGCAATTGGTTCCCTGATATCTTGTAAATTGAGATAGAAGTAAAATTCATCAGATTACTCACCTAACACTACCAGAAACTAAAATGCAGAGTTATGTTCTTAAGTGCCACAGAGCTCTGTTCAGTGAGCCTTAAGGGCTGAGAGCTGGGGCTTTTAGACACCTCTGTGCTCTTTCAATTCTGGGGACTTGATTTACAGGGATCCTCTAAAAACAACAAGGAGTCTGGTGGCACCTTAAAGACTAACAGATCCTCTAAGTTACATCAGTACGTGTGTCCTGGATATGACTCGACAGTGTGCCCTTGTTGCCAAGAAGGCTAATGGCATTTTGGGCTGTATAAGTAGGGGCATTGCCAGCAGATCGAGGGACGTGATCATTCCCCTCTATCCAACATTGATGAGGCCTCATCTGGAGTACTGTGTCCAGTTTTGGGCCCCACACTACAAGAAGGATGTGGAAAAAGTGGAAAGAGTCCAGCGGAGGGCAACAAAAAGGATTAGGGGACTGGAGCACATGACTTATGAGAGAGGCTGAGGGAACTGGGATTGTTTAGTCTGCAGAAGAGAAGAATGAGGGGGGATTTGATAGCTGCTTTCAACTACTTGAAAGGGGGTTCCAAAGAGGATGGATCTAGACTGTTCTCAGTGGTACCAGATGACAGAACAAGGAGTAATGGTCTAAAGTTGCAGTGGGGGAGGTTTAGGTTGGATATTAGGAAAAACTTTTTCACTAGAAGGGTGGTGAAGCACTGGAATGGGTTACCTAGGGAGGTGGTGGAATCTCCGTCCTTAGAGGTTTTTAAGGTCAGGCTTGACAAAGCCCTGGCTGGGATGATTTAGTTGGGGATTGGTCCTGCTTTGAGCAGGGGGTTGGACTAGATGACGTCCTGAGGTCCCTTCCAATCCTGATATTCTATGATTCTATGATTCCTGGAGCCATTCCAACAGCCTAAGATCGATTGCTGGAGAATAGCATTCTCTGGCCACACCTGTGCCCCTGAACACCTCCCACTGCTGGGTTGGTGATATAGTGCCTTCATGACACCTAGAGATTCCCCTATGCCAGGGAAATCACAAACTGCTGATATAAAGCAGCTAACTGAGGATCTAGTCTATAATATATGATTTGGTTTGGATAAATACTACTTCAGCCAGAATCTCTTTTAAGAGTGACTTTATATTCTAGTAGTTAGGGCAGGTGACTGGGAGTCAGGAATCCTGAGTTCCCAACCTGACTGTCATTCACTCAGCATGACCTTTGGAAGAAGTTACTTAAGGCCAGCCACCACTGCCTGGCCCAAGGTGGATACACTAGGAGAGAATCAGGGATGATAGCACAGAAGCTGCAATAAATAAATATCACCAGTGATGCTAACCTCCCCAAGGGGATGGGCCTGAAGGCACAGCTTTGGAACACAGGTCAAAAAAATGCCATCATCCAAAAGGAGGATGCTACCACATGTTCCATCTGCAGAGGGAGGGGTGTGTGTGTGTGTGTGTGTGTTTGACTACTGCTTCCCCTTCCTGAGATTGTGAAGGTGAAGATTTTGCCACCTGTCCCTCCATTAGAGGAGGTGGAAAGGAACATAATGCCACCCATGTCCTCCATGCAGGGATGTGTGAAAATACTACCACCCCACTTCCTCCCCACTGCATGGGCCTGAAGATTCTGCCACTGGAGGAGAAGCACAGTGGTGTCTGCTCCTCCCTGCCTATGACTGTGTCATTGAGATGATGCTCTCCTGGGAGGAAGAGAAAGCTCAGTTGTATCATGGACCAAGTGTCACGGAAGTGGAGAGCCTCTTCACCACCTTCTCCAGGCAGCAGAGCTGGAGATGCCTATAATTTTCTAAGTCTCCTTCTCTATGTCCAGTGGTGCTTGGAGGAGATATTCTCCATCTTATAGCTCACTCCCCAGTGAGGAGAGGGGGGCAGATAAGCTGTGTTAGCTTCCATCTCCAGCAGACATTTGGGAGAATTTGTCAGCTCTGCAGGGACTTGACAGAACATTCAAATGTGAAAGAAATAACTACACCAATAACTCCAACATTTTGCACCCAGTTTTATAACCCTAAGTGTCAGCTTGCTTCCAGAGTAACGAATCGCACAAATGAGCAAATGTGCAGGTCCCAGAGCAAGTTGTTCTTGAGATATGGTTTAATGAAAGCATTAGCATTGGATCTCCGTTGATGTAAATCAGCATGATTTCAATGGAGCTACACTGATTTACACGACCTGATGATCTGGTCCTAGAGTTAGATAACTGTACGTTAATCTACTCTTTGGGGTTGGGAAGCTATACTTCACAATGGATTACTACTTGTTTTCCCTTTTTTAATATATTGGATATAGATTCTGTCCTATATATTTAACTGCAGTCTTTAGTATCTCAGAGTCAGTACCGTCTAAGGCAGTTAATAGGTTGAACTCCAGCTGTCAGCACATGCTGCCATGGATAATTGCCTCCTCACAAATCTTAATTTTAAGAATAAAGTAAATAACTAGCAAAAACCCTAACCTTAACTGAAGCCATCCATTATTCTACATGTTCTTTTTACAATTCTGTTTTCCTTGGATTTATTCCATCTATAAATCAGAGCTGAATAAGAAATTTGGAGATTCACAGACACCAGGATATTTATGAGGTCTGTAGCCATAAATTTACAGCTGAAGAGGCCGACACTAGCAAGCGCTGTAGTTGTCCTTTATACACTGTTCAGATGCTCACCTACACACCTGCTCTCTCAGTTTTCTTGTTACAAAAAGGGAAGTCTTTGTGTAATTAAAATATGTGTTTCAGCTGAATAGAGAGTCTTTTAGGGTTAGCCAAGCCTCCAAATACTTACTGCCAGGCATAATGCTTAGTACCATAAAAAACCACTGAGAATTTCAAAGGGATTTCTTATGACATTCGGCATTATGATCCCAATCCAGCAAAGCCTAACCTTAAGCATGGGAGTATTCTCATTTACTTCAGTGAGATTAGTGCTGTGCTTAAAGTTAGGCATGTGCTTGGCTGGATCAGGGCTAACTGCTCAGTCCTGAAAGCTGTTGAGTACTCTGGCCCTGATCCTATGGAGCTCCTAAGGTATGTGTTAACTTTCTGTATGTGAATAGACCCATGTGAAGTCAATTCATCTATTTGCATGGACACTGAATATTGGTCTTAGGTGTTTTGATGGACTAGGCCCAGAGTGCTCAGCACCTTGCAGGACTGAACTGTAATTTTTGTAATAAGTGTTTCCAGGGTCAGGCCCTAAGTAAGTGTGATTAACCTGTCCCAAAATTATTAAACCCATGGATGTGTACATCTGGGCATCAAATAACTCACTGTCATTGCAAAGAAAGCTGAGTAGGTTTCTGCCACTGGCTCATTCTGTAAGATTGTTCTTCCCTCATCATGAAACGGACTGAAACCCCACCAATGGATGCTGAAAAACCAAAACCATGAGCTCCCAGGGCTAGTAAAGTTCACTCTGAAGCCTGGGTGCTATTCCAATCTATGTCAAAGCAAATCCAAAGAATAAAGATATGATTATCTCTTTCTAGCTGCCTCGGTGCCATGGTCCTAGGCAGGCCGAAGCAGTACTAACTGCATCAGTTTGTTTTCCTTTGGATCTACACTGGACAATCAAAGTTCAAGGGCTATTTTTTATGTATTTATCTTTGGGTCCTGTTAATTAATCTGTAGCAGCCCAATAAACATGTGGTTTGTGACTTGTGTGAGTTATTTTAGTACTGTACAAATGAACAATCCCATGTCTCCAAGATTTAGTATACATGTCCAAATGATCACAGGCAAAAACAAACAAGTTCTCATGCCTATCAGCATTTGCGGTCACCTGGGGATGTAAGTCAAATGGGACACACTGGACTGTACAACCACCCTTACAGAAGTTCTCTAATTTGGGCCTGATCCAAAGCCCATTGCAAATCAGTGGGCATCTTTCCGTTTACTTATAATGGGTTTTGGATCTGACTCTATATCCTTTTCTCTTTTAGTATTAGTCAGCTAACTTTGTACAGCAAATCACACATTTTTAGATGTGTGTCAGCTAATTAGGAACTCAGTCCCCTGGTGCAAGTGTGCACATATGTGTGTCCATGTGTAAAACCAACAAGAATGTGTGGAATAGGGATTCAGTGCTGCACACACAACTTTTACTATTTGGATCTTAAATGAACAATTGCTAAAGACTCCCATTCCTTCTGGACCTTTGTTCTGTACAGAATGACAGCTTACATGCTGACTTTTTTCCAAGTTATAGTAAAGCAATATGTAACTTAACACCAATGGAAGAATCTTGCACACAGTCTTCCAAATACATCCCTGGCAGACTTCAACTTCATATAAAAAAAACTCATCCACTCTGGTGAAGGTAAAATTTTGCCAACATCTGCATGGTTCATGTACAAAATAACTTGATTTTCCTGAAGTTATACCAGGGATGAATTTTGCCTTCTAATTATTCTAAATATGCTTTCCTAATAGGTGATTATGTGCTACAGAAATTAGTAAAAACAGAACTATATGGAGCCTGATCTTTCAAAGTATTATTCATAATTTCATAGTCCTTAGTTATGCAAAACTCCCATTGATTTCACTGGGACTTATCTCAAATGTAAATGTTATTCATATTTTCAGGGCAGGAGAAAGAGAGAGAGAGAGAGAGTCTAATTTGGAAGAAATAAGAGAAAGCAAAGCAATATACTTTGACTTCACTACAGACTGATAGATTCATTCTTAACTTGTTCCTCACCTGGCCTTGTCCAGCTCTGAGATATTTTCAGTGCAATACATCCAAAGAAGAGAACTGATAATGTTTTTCCTATAAAGAAACACTGCATCAAAGAATAAAGCATTGCTGCCAAACGATTGCCAGACCTGCCTCAGCAGAAAAGATTCAAAAGATTAGCCTGTCAGATGACACAATCATGCACAAAAAGTTGGCATCCTTTCCATCAACATCAATACCTCTGCTTTTTTTAAGACTCAATCGGTGATGAGCTGCCTGACCACTCTGTTCTCAAAGGGAGCAATTCAAAATGAAGTTCATTGTTATTTGGCACGGAGTGAAGCAATGCATAATATTTTTCTTCCCTTAACAAGGGTCCTTGTTATGGCTTTAATGAATTTAAGAAAACTTTGTGTACTC
The DNA here is from genome assembly GCF_002925995.2 of Terrapene triunguis. Classification (NCBI taxonomy): domain Eukaryota; kingdom Metazoa; phylum Chordata; order Testudines; family Emydidae; genus Terrapene; species Terrapene triunguis. Next base: position 22,259,609 of record NW_020664483.1, read on the forward strand.
ATGCTCAGCTCAGTAAATGCCTGAAAATATTTAATTGCCTTAACAAAGATGCTCTCAAACAAATGGATATTTCCAGTTTTTGGGGGTCCTGATACAATTCCTACTGCAGTCAATGGAAACGTTCCCACAGGAATTGGATCTGGCTCTTGGAGAGGGTCTAAACAACAGAGCACAGATCTACATCCAATTATCTCAAAATTTTGCAGTGTCCAGGTTTTTGGGGGGTGGGAAGGTGGGGAAGGGGTGTGTATTGTGCCCAACTCCGTAATAAATGCAAATCCAGGCATCAATCCTGCAAGTGAGTCCATGCACTTACATGGAGCCCCATTAAAGTTAACAGATCTTGCAGGTGCAGGATTTCACTTGGGTGGAGTCACTTGCAGGAAGAGAGTCCAAATTTTGCATTCCTAACTCAAGCACAACTCCAGCCGAATGCTTGGGCCCTGAGTCCTTGCAATCTATTTTGAAAATAGACCTATCCAGATGTACAGAGTAGGGAAGTTCATGTCCGCTTCCCATAGAAGAAACTCTCCACCTTTAAATTATTAAATGCAGTTGAAACATTAATTACATGAGTTAATATTTAAATCATAAAGAAATATCAAATATGTAGCTTGTTCACATTCTTGTCACTTAGAATACACCTGAATACCAAATATCCAAAACCTTTCACACTCAACCCCCGCTCCTTTTGCCACTGTCAATTGCTTTCACTCACTGATCTTGTGCAATTCTCCCTTTCATCTGTGAAATCTATTTTCCACACCAAGTCTGATCAGACTGTGTAATCAGTTCATCGTGTTATCTTTGCTCTCTGGTACATAATTCGCTCTGAATTATAATGCCCCTGTTGTCTTTCCTTAAACCAATGGGTGGCAACAGCTGCAGTCACCCACCCTCTTGCTTCAGCTTCATATCTTTTTTCAAAATAAGTTTTGGCTGTGTGCTACCATAATACAAATAATAAATAGAAATAATTATAACTTTGGCTGTATAATGGCCCAAATCAAAAGTGCAAATTTGTTTTGTGGCATTTCATATAAACAGTAATTTCACAGTGATTGGTTTTGTTTGTTTGTTTGTTTGTTTGTTTGTTTGTTTAACGTGGTACCAGGAATCTTCTTGAATAATGGAATACAATACAAAGAAGAAACTTCTCCTCAGCATTAGGTATGCAGAGCTGCCTGTTGACATTCCCCCGGTGATGAGTCGCTGCCCTTAGGGTCGCCACCTCCCTCCAGCCTCTCCGGGGGGAGTAAATTATCAAACCCTGGATAGTCCCTCCCAATGACTACAGGATATGGGAGTTTAGGAACTACGCCCACTGTCACCTCAATGGGGTTCCCCTGAACCTCTATCTCCACTGGAATGGTGGGGTAATGGCTCACAGCCCCATGCACGCATGTCACTGCTACACGTTTGGCTTGTAGCAGCTGGTACTTTTTACCAGCTTACCCGACATAAAGGTGATAGCACTCTCAGAGTCCACAAGCGCTGTAGTCTCTGCTCCATTTATCTTCACTGGCCTGGTGTAGTTATGCGGGGCTAATCTGATGCCCGCAAGGTGAATAAGGAAACACGGGACCTCACAATCCCCCAAGGTATATTGCATAGGCTCCTCGGTGCTGGGACGCTGTGCTGCTATGTGTCCTCACTCCCCACATGCATAACATCTATAATTGCTTCTAATCACTCCTCTATCACGGGGGTTAGGCGGTTCAGTCCCAGGGTTCCCCCCACTCAGGCCAATCCCTTCCTTCTGAGGTCCCCGCTGGTTTTCAGCCCCCCCCCCTTCTTCCACCTAGGACTCCCCAGGGGTTTGGCTGCCCAACTTCCAGGGTTGGGGTCAGGTGCTTGCTTCAAAAGGGGCCTTCCTTGGTAGTCGGGTCAATTCCCTGGCTGTCATGCGTCTTTCTACCAGCACGATCATCTCATCATAGGTGACGGATCATTCTGGCCTACCCATTTGCAGAGATCTGGTGGCAGTCCTCGCATGTAATGGTCCATGACCAGGGTCTCCAAAATCTCCTCTGGGGTTGTTCTCCTGGTACTTCCACTCACTGAACCTCTGAGCCATACTGCTGCCATCACCCCTGATCGTGCTAGGATCTCTGCCTTCAGCCAGGTGTAGTCAGTGGCATCCATGGCAGGCAAGTCAAAGTAGGCCTTCTGGGCCTCTCCACACAAAAAAGGGGTGAAAATGCTGGCCCACTGCTCCTAGGGCCATGTCTCACACTGAGCAGTCCTTTCGAATGAGAGGAGATATGCCTCTGGGTCATCTTCTGACGTCATCTGTGGCAGACAACCAGTGGCCCTCAGGGTTTGCATCCCATCGGACCCCGGGGCCTGGGTGGTGAGGATCTTCAACTGGTCCACTACCTCTTGCAAGAGGGCACGATCTTGGGTCACCTGGCCCATTAATAATTGATTGGTTTCCTGCTGTAGCCGCATAGACTCCTATTATGCCATTGTTGAACCCAGGTGGCCGCCTTCTGGGCTGCCGTGGCTTGTACCAGAGCTCTTACCAACTCCTCCATTGTGGTACAAAGCAAACAAACAAAACAAAATCCACAACCCCCATGCATTTTTTTTAAAAAAAAAACCTCTTTCTTCTGCCATGCTCTGAATGATAATCCCACTTCTAACAGCAATTATGACAAAGCTCTGTCCTTGTCTCCGTGGGTCCCGCGTTTCCTGGCAGATTTCACTAGCCTCAGAGGCTCACTGTGACCCTCCACGTAGCCCTTCTCTCTCTAGAGGCAAGGGTCACAGCCTACTGAGCCATTTTCATCATAAGCCAGCAAAGGAGGTAAGGAGAAGCTACCCTCCCTTGCACAGTCTCTGTTGTCTCTCAGTCTCAGTGATTAATCGGGGGCAAAGGGACCCTAAGCTCTGGTCAAGTGTCGGTAGTCTCTTGGTCTATCCAAGGCCGTGATCAAGTGTCTTGATGTTTTGGTCTTTTGGCCTCGAGATGAAAACCTTGCCTTTGTTTCTGGGACCTTGAAGTGAAAAAAAAAATTCTCTGAGCTATGGTAGCTGACTTTTCAGAAACAGGACGCGTACAATTTCCTGGGCCACTTCCCCACAGCAGCCCCCACGTCCTCAAGCTCCACTTCACTCTTACCTCAGGGCCTTCTTCCTTGTGCCTGATATGGTTGTTACTGCTCAGTCTCTCCAACAGCGCAGCTTTCTCCTACAGCTCCTGACATGCACGCCTCACTGACTAACTGGGAGGCTTTTAACTAGTTCCAGCCAGCCCTTGATTGGCTTCAGGTGTCCCAATCAACCTAGCTATCTCCACTGCTTTCTAGAAGGATCTTAATTGGCCCCAGGTGTCTTGATTAACCTGGAGCATCTGCCATTTGGTTACCATGATATCAGGGATTTGTTTAGCCTGGGGCTAACATACCTGTTCCTCACTACTTTACTATAGCCATCTGGCTTTGTCCCGTCACAGTGGCTAGAAAGCTAGCTAGATTGTCAGGCTCAACGGGTAGTGATCAATGGCTCAATGTCTAGTTGGCAGCCAGTATCAAGTGGAGTGCCCCAAGGATCGGTTCTGGAGCCGGTTTTGTTCAACATCTTTATCAATGATCTGGATGATGGGATTAACTGCACCCTCAGCAAGTTCGCAGATGACACTAAGCTGGGGGAGAGGTAGATACACTGGAGGGTAGGGATAGGGTCCAGAGTGACCTAGACAAATTGGAGGATTGGGCCAAATGAAATCTGATGAGGTTCAACAAGGACAAGTGCAGAGTCCTGCACTTAGGATGGAAGAATCCCATGCACCGCTACAGGCTGAGCACCAACTGGCTAAGAAGCAGTTCTGCACAAAAGGACCTGGGGATTACATTAGATGAGAAGCTGGATATGAGTCAACAGTGTGCCCTTGTGGCCAAGAAGGCCAACAACATATTGGGCTGTATTAGTAGGAGCATTGCCAGCAGATCGAGGGAAGTGATTATTCCCCTCACTTCAGCACTGGCGAGGCCATATCTGGAATACTGCGTCCAGTTTTGGTCCCCCCACTACAGAAGGGATGTGGACAAATTGGAGAGTCCAGCAGAGGGCAACGAAAATGATTAGGGGGCGGGGGCACATGACTTACAAGGAAAGGCTGAGGGAACTGGAGTTATTTAGTCTGCAGAAGAGAAGAGTGAGGTGGGATTTGATAGCAGCCTTCAACTACCTGAAGGGGGGTTCCAAAGAGGATGGCTCTAGACTGTTCTCAATGGTACCAGATGACAGAACAAGGAGTAATGGTCTCAAGTTGCAGTGGGGGAGGTTTAGGTTGGATATTAGGAAACACTATTTCACTAGGAGGGTGGTGAAGCACTGGAATGGGTTACCTAAGGAGGTGGTGGAATCTCCATCCTTAAGAGGTTTTTAAGGCCCGGCTTGACAAAGCCCTGGCTGGGATGATTTAGTTGGTGTTGGTCCTGCTTTGAGCAGGGGGTTGGACTAGATGAGGTCCTGAGGTCTCTTCCAACCCTAATATTCTGGGATTCTATGATAAGGGCTTGAAGGATCAGGCGCTCAGACTGCATGGTCTTCAGGGCAGGGACTGTCTCTGGTTATGTCTCAGTACAGGGGTGAGCACAATGCAACATTGCTCTGAGTTTTGGTCACAACACTCTAGCCTAATATCAATCTTTATTTATTTATTTATTTATTTCAGCACTCCAGCAAAAGCAACTGGTCCTGTCTGGTGGCATGCCTTGCATCATTCATTTTGTTTTCTCAGGAATTAAATTAATTTTCCTTCTGTTGGCATGTGAATTTTTTCAGTGTGTCCTTTTTTCTTGTCACCCAAGCTTGTGCAGTGGAATGGAACCAACATCATATTGCTGGAGGTTGATGGAGCAATTTATAGGGCATCTGAACGGTAGCATAAGGTGATGAGCCTGGGTGTTAAGGGAGACCTGACCAACAAAACAAAAGGGATTTTGCCCTTTTTATTAATTCTTGCCCCATAGAAAGTGTGAGACTCTTTTTAAGGGGCTCGGGGGCGGGGGAGGGGTGAGAGGTGTCTGTTTTGCTAGTGATCTCACTCATATGACTCAGGGATTTGGATTGGGAGATTTCTCAGTCTGCCCCTACTGATGATGAGAGCAAGAAGAGTGGTTCTACCAGACACTTCCTTTGGTTAAATATTACCAAAGAGAAGTAGAAACCTCCAGGCTTCCCCTCAAGAAGGTAACAGATCAGAGTTAGCTAGACGCTGAGGTGGGAGTGGCTGTGAGTAATACAGAGCTATCCTGGGCAAGAATGAAGGGACACATGTTCAAAAGGTCTCATTTTCTGGTCACGGTTATGGGAGGTTATCATTTAGCACACCCAGTTACTTGTGGGAGCAAATAGCAGAACAGTTATCTGAGTTGTGGGTGTAAATGTATGATTAAGAGAATCACATACAACCTAACCTAAAATTCACCAGAACATATATGAATCCCACTTGCAGCAAAGGATTCTAGCTCATTTGGAGGTTGGTCCCTGGATTTTTATTTTTCAAACATTGGCAGCTCTGAATACCAGATGTAGGTGTTATATATAGATAGATATATAAATATATATCTAGATAGATATATAGATGTGTGTGTATATATATAGATATATAGATATCTATATCTATCTATATCTATATATAGATATATTTCTCTGCTGTCTCTATGGCATCGGCGGCTAGAGTTCTAGCCTGCTATGAATGTAGTGACATCCAATTAGAAGGGGATATTTAGCTTTCAACTCAGAGAAGCACCAAAGACAATTAAACACCCCCTCTAAAAAGGTGCATCCACCACAAGCTTCCAAAGGCAGCACAAGAATGCAGTGATCACATCAATATCTATAATAGCCAGCACCATAGTATCCATGTTTCACAAAAAGGGCCATTAATACAAGATATCAACTCTGGTGACATGTAACATTTTATTCCTGTCAACAAACAAAGCTGTTTCTGCTCTCTCTGCAAACAGTACACTCAATCTTTTTATTTTTTGTGATCAGCCATCAGTGTTGAGATTTGAAGGATCTATTTTGGGATGCATTCCAATATTTCTAGAAAAGCTTCTCCATGTACTACAGAGATACTAGAGGAAGCTAACAGGAGGTTATAGAAAACTTGTATTAAAATGACTAAATTACAGGGAAATTTGAGAGTAAATTCTCAGCTTCTGGGGGCCTTCACCACACTCCTGAAGAACAAAATTATTGTATTTTAGAATTCCCAGTGTCGATGTGTCTGAACCGCTCCCTGACACAAGTAGCCCTAGTCACCTTTGCACTACCACTCTGATTTAGAAGCATTTTACACTCATTTTACACTGATCTAAATGAAACAAAGTGCAGGGCAACAATGGATCAGGCTTATACACTTATACACTGCTTATACACACACGTAGTGCTGTGGGTAATTTTTTTACCAAAACTTTTTCCTGACAAAATATTCAGAATTGCAAATTTGTATCTATTCTGGCAAATTTTCCTAGTATAAAAAATGAAATGAAATGAAATAAATCAAAAGAAGTCTAAGCATTTTGACTTTTTGTTTCAAAACAATCTTTAGTTTTATTTTAAAATATCTTTAAAAGGAGAGGGAGGAGCTGCCACGAAATGAAATGTTTTGTTTCAAGTCAAAGAAATTTGGGGTTAACCCAAAATGTTTTTTTTTCCTGATTTTTTTAAATTGCGAACAAAACAAAAAATCCATTTGTCTCACAGCTCTACACACCATTCCCTGTCACCATTCTGCATTATACAAATTGAATGCTATGTTATACTATCAATCTACATAATATACTTTTTTTCTCAGGAACAAAATCCTCTGCTAAGTTGGCTTCTTAGGGGGCTGCCTGCTTTCTTTTTTATGGTTTGGAGAAAAGCATTTTTTAATAAGTAGATTCCCGATTCTTTCACCTATCGGGGTGAAAGTCTGTGTACCATGGACCCAAGAGGGGAAGATTCTGTTGGAGCCCTTTGTTAAAATATTAGCAGCCCATCGCTGCCTTAGTAGCCTAGATTCACCAGGTGATCAATGTCAGGAATCATTTCCTCTTGATGCTAATTAGTCCTTTGAGAAGGATTTTAATATATGCTCACAAATATAATATTAAACATAAGCAGCTTTCCAAAATCATTTGGTAAAATTTGCATAAGAGTGTGCTGAAATATATAAGCACAGCTATTGATTTATTTAGTTTAAGCAACAGATTTTTTTTAAAGTCTGTACCAAAAGCTCTAGGTGCCTTGACAATTAACAAAATAATGACCACCTGCCAGCATTATAATCATAAAGAGATAAATACATTCAGCTCACCAGGAGTATTAAACAATCATAAATGGTAACCAATTAAAACAACTATGCAGCCTTGACACAAAGCTCATCCATTTTCCCTCCATGAAGCTCCATAATTTCCCAAATGATTTTGGAGGGTTGATTGAACTGATGCATCTTCTAGTATTCCTGCATCCTTCCAGACACAGAGGGTCATTTTTAAAACATCGCCTCGGGTCTGTGAAAATAAACCTTAAAAGCCAAGTTGTGCCATTATGTATAACATATACTATAGCATCTGTAGAGGCCTTGATGGAAACTTGGGTTCCATGGGGCTAGATACAGACATATAATAAGAAAGATTTCCTGACCGTAAAATGTACAATTAAAATAGTGAAAATAGCCAAAGGAAAGATTATTATCCCTGTTTTACAGGTGGAGAATGGTCACACAGGAAAGCCTTTGCCTGAGTCCTGAATTGAATCTAAACAGCCTAATGCCCAGTCTAGTGCCTTAACCACAAGACCATTCTTCCACCCAATAAGATAAAGGCCTGCATTTGGGGGTGAGGCTTGTTTTGCCATTGACTTCAATGGGAGCGGGATGAGGCTGTTCCCCATTTTAGGATATTCTCCTGGGTAAACATCTTGGAAAATTTATGAATCATTCACCTATAAAATGCAGTCAATAAAGGCAAATAAATCCAAGACCCAAAGGTCTATAGTTTTGCTTGCTGTCTTACCCAGGTGCTTTTTTAGGAATCTATTTTTAGTAACATAGTCGCAATTTTATCTCTACCTTCCACTCAGTTTTGTTCCCTGAGGAACGTTTCTCAGCATGTCTTGTGTATTAAACAGCAATCTATTTAAAAGCAGAGATTGTTGTTTGTAGTGTTTTGCCACATGAAGTGTAATTATTAACAATAATATGGAGAGGCCCCAACCGAGATCACACAGTCCTAATAGGCATGACAGACAAAGGTAGTATTAACCCCACTTTTACAGATGGGGAGCTGAGATGTAGAGCTTCAGTGACTTGTCAAAGGTCCCACACGAAATGTGTAGCAGACCAGGAACTGACCCCCGATGTCCTGAGTTCTAGTTTAGTGCCTTAACCATAAGGCCCTCTTTCCTCTGCAGATCTCAAAGCCACATCTACAGTGTTTTTTTCAACCATGTTTTTAAAAAAAATATTTGAACTTAGTTGCAGCAAAATTTGATGGCCTCTGGGTACAATTCTATAGTTTGTGCTATGAGACATGTCAGACTAGATGATTATAATGTTCCCTTCAGGCCTTTAAAATCTACAAATCTATTAACTGGGTTTTAACTTGATTTGAGCAACCTAGTGTGCATGAGAACAAACTGTGTAAGAACAGGGGAGTTTAAAATGCAGTTTTTAAACATTGGACTTAAGTGGTTTGGTCCCATCCTTACTAGCTGGACAAACTGTGTAGAAACCTTTTTGGATGCATCTAGAGACAGGCTGGAGCTGTGATATTCAGAACAAGTCCAGAGTCACATGAAAACGTTCTCAAAGTTGAGGAGTTCTTACCTCTTGCCCATTATGGATATAGGGCCAGGTCATGAAGTTCAGATGGGGAAGTGGATCCAAAATTTCAGCAGTGCTCAGACCCAGGTTTTAATTTGGAACCCTCTGAACTTTAAAGCATAATTTTTAAACATTTGAAAATCCAGAACAGAAAAGATCTCAAAGACCTTTCAGGCTCACACTTACCAAGAAAGGAGAGGATTCTTATGTTAAACAACCTCACATGGCACAAGCAATCTCATACAATTACACTCATAAATTTGTCCAGCTCTCTCTTAAAACTAATTGAGTTGTTTGCCCCTGCAGCTCCTGTTGGGATGCTGCTCCAGAACTTTACAACCTTGATGGTTAGAAATTTTCTTCTAATTCATGTTAAAAATAGAAGTGAAGACACAGCAACCATGCTATTACTTTGGGTTAATAGCACCAGTGAAAGCCTGACCAATAAGCTTAGAATGGTATTTTCCTCCTGTTAGTGTTGGTGTGAGGTGGGTTCAGTGTTCTCCTGGTATGTTGTTATTTTCCTTCCCAGTTCCAACTTTGATAAGAGAAAAGGATCAAATTATAGCATTTGTCTGAGGGCTGGTCTACAAATGAGTCTTTTGACTGCAAAAATATCCTTTTTATGCCTCAAATATTGGAGACATAAGAAAATCTCTTCTGTGGTGTCCCAGGTTCTGAGCAGCTTCTTGGATTAGGCCCTGATACTACAGCCCCAGTACAGCCAACCACAAGCATTCACAAATCATGAGTCAGACACCAAAAAAATAAAAGAGATTTTTAAAAATAATAAATGCTGGGATTCTTTTTATTTGCCTTCTGGTCTTTGAACCTTTAGGGCGCATGGTTCCAAGTTTTGCTGCACAGCTATGTGTGCTATAGACATTTTCTTTTTCAAGAAAAGGTTAAATTCTTGTGTAATCCTATGATTTTAGGACTTGGGGCTTTATGAAAAACACAGTTTATCACAAGACTTATTATAAAATCATGCATTGATAACACCACACCCATTGAACTCAGCAGGGAGGGTCCCACTGGCTTCAGTCTCAAAATCATGTCCTTGAAACCTTGAAAAGTCTGATATCACCAGTCAATAACAGCTTTGTGGTATTGGCAGAAGAATAGGGTCATGAATCCATAACCCAAACCAAGTCAGTAATTTTGATTCACTTTACTTAAAATAGAAGATTAAATAATTCAGAGTACAGATCTGAGAGTGGAATTTTGCACAATCATATGCTTTGAAATCATGCTCATCACCACAATATCTGGGCTCTAGGATTATTTTTCCATAGTACAGTTTTTCCTTGCAATTTCTGCACTTCTTTCCCACACAAAACTTCCAAGGTGTTTTTAGATTTTTCTACAGACTAGGGAACAAGCTATAGAATTTCTTATACAATTCTTAAGAGAAAAAATAAAAGATTGTGTTTGATTCAGTGCAGCTTCTACAGGGAATTGTAGTTTCAAAATTCTCCACTGTTTGAGCATGAGTCATATAGCAATTCTCAGGGGTTCATTCCTCTGGATCTCTTTTTTAAATAACACAGAACAGCTAAATACAGAAATGTAAGTTGTTTTCCTTGGGAGCAAATACCACACTGTCCTGTGTTCCCTAAATAAAACATGTCTGTCGGAATAAACAAGTTAAAAAAGCATAACCGTTCCTTAATGGCAATGCTTTTCTTGCACCCTGTGCCAATGTTTTTTGAAAAAAATGAAGGTCGGTGTTATCCGTATTCCATACTTCTCCAAAGTTCAGATCCAGGGTTTTGGTTTTGGTTTTGGAAATTTTAAACCAGAGTTGGAACCAAAATCCCAAAGTTTAAGATTGTTTGGTTCTGGGATTTTGGTCTGGGACCATCTCTGGTTAAAGGTGGCAAAATGCAGAGGTAAAAGCATAGCAGGAGGGAAAAAGTTGATCCCCTTTGAGGGATGGGTGAATTTAGACCAACTCTAAATGATGCCTTTTTCTAATGTCTGAACCGACTCCATCTTTTCACAAGCTTAGAGGGTCAGAGAGGACAAAAATATCAAGACTGCTTCTAGATGGCTTGGTAAATGTCAGACTCTGTTTTTTTAAATGCGAAAATAGCATATAGGGCCAGTGGGCCAGCTGGTGCGAGTGACATAGCTCTGTTTACTTCAATGGTGCTATGCTGATTTACACCAGTAGAGGATATGGTCCATTGTTTTGCAGACTCCAATCTGTTGTGTTTGTCAACAGATGGTCACAGGGATATAATGGGTTAGCAGAGTCCCTATATGGTGGCTGGACTTGCTGTGTATACGTCTCCTGCATAGCAACCAGAAGTTCAGCCAGGGTCTTCATGGACCCAAAGCCAACAACTGTACAACATGAGGCACAAGAGAGCCTCATGCATCCAAGCCAATAAGTACTGTGCTAAACTAAATTGTTCACAGCAGAAAATCAGTCATAGGTAGTTTTCATCATTGGCATTAAATGCTCCACTATCCCAATCAGTCGCCTTTTTAGTCAGACCGTCCACCTACCAGCAGTGTGTCCCTACTTCTTTTTAACATTATGGAAGTAAGCCTGTTTGGGGAGAGGGCCTGCTTTGGAATGGGTGGTTTCTGTGCTCCTCTCTGTGTGTAGCCAGCTCCACAAGCCTGTCCATGCAGATATTTTCATTTCATTTAAAAAAAAAATTCCATGGAAAATATATGGCATTTGTTGGCCAGCTCTCCAAAGCATAGAACAGGGATCTAAGTATCTCAGGACGTATAGTGACCCTCACCAGAGTATGAGTATCTCCCAATCATTAATGAATTTTACCTTCATACACCCCTGTTAGGTGCAGAAGTAACATCCCCATTTTACAGATGGGGAAGAGAGGCACAGGGTAGAGTCAGTGTCTTGCCCAATGTCATGCAGTAAGTCTATGGCTGAGCTAGGAAATGAGTCCATTTTTCCTGAGTCCAAATTCAGTGTCCTGCCCACTAAAGCATACCTCTTCTCCTTAAACCATCCTTCATCTGTATAACTTCAATGGGCATTTTTATTTGATTCTACTTGTTTGCCAATGGTTAAAATGAAAATCCCAAATATTTAAAAAAATATTCTTTCATCGTTAATCGCGTTGGCTCTCGTCATCCAATTTGATCTGATATGACAAAATATAATGATTGCCACGTCTCTGAATTTTTGTGAGAGTGGAGATTCCTACATTATGCAAGCTAAGGCTTGAGGCAACCTTTTTGTTTCTTCTTTATGTCTCTCAAACCTTTTTGTGTAGGTAATTGGCACTGTATGCCATAATGTACCCACACCAGATGATGGGCATACCCATCTTTCTTCTGAAATACTTTGCACAACCTCTTTCTTTATCATTTTTGTTCTATTAATTTCTGGAGCTGTATCATGAGTGAATACAGTAGAAGAAAAGGGAGGTATGTCCAATAAGAATCACTTTCAGCCCAACATGGCATAAAGGGCACAAGTAAGTTTACATCTAAGGTTTTCTCTTTGACAGATCACTTGAAAATAAATTGCACCTAGCAAACTTCAAAGTTGCTCTGTGTGTTGTTGAACTGGAGTGATTTGATATTTAGGGATGGTTCAACATTTTCTGTCAAATTTCTTTGTCAAAGGAAAATCGTGATTTCAATTCAAAAATGTTGCGGGAAGTGTTTGTTTTCATCAAAATACTTCAGGTTTTCATTGGAAAACTAAAACCCTGGAAATCAGAAATTTGTGTCTGAAGACTGATTTTTATTTTCTTTCTGGCAGATTTTTAAGGGGTTGGGCTGAATTTGGGGCAGGAAGAGAGTTGGCCATTTTCATCTGGACATTTTTTGGTTTTCATTTTTTGATGAAATTTCAAATTTTCAAGTGATTATTTGGCAGCACTTAAAATATCCCCATATTCCAACCAACTCTCAAGATACCCTTTTAAATGTCTGAAACTGTATCTCACACAAAAGTGACTCACTAAGAACATCACAATGACACTCCCTGGGTTTCTGTTCTGTAGCTTCTCTATTGTACCTTAGTGAGACGGACACTAAATCAATAGCCTCATTTCAGCTGATTTGTACTATTACAAAAACCCAGCAAGAATTGCTAGCATAAATCTCCTATTACTATAATGACACATTAAAATAGCACAGTGGTTTAAAATGTGAGCTGAGACCTATCCACCCATCTGTGCTCAGCATGATCACATTTTATATGTTTATACTTTCCTTGCTCCCACGTTAGCAATACAATGACTTGCTGATGGAGGGAAAGAATCACTTTTATCAAAACTGCAAAATTCTCTGTAGCACTCCAGTGTGTGTTTGTATCAGATACCCCCACATTGTTAGTGAAAGATAAACAAGAGAATAGAACGCGGTTGACTAATCAGTATTAATTAATGACAACCCTCTTATTTCCCCCCATGATAAATTGAAAAGGACACTCGCTGGAGGAGGGAAGTATTTAATCTAGAGTGAACATTTTTGAATACCTTTTCTGAATTATGGGATGTACATTGAGCAGGGTGTCATTCTATTCCATGTGGTGTGATAGATCTTCAGAAAAACACTTTTGTTTAATTGAGATAATATTGTGCTTTCCATGTGTCCTTCGGGGTAGAACTGCCCTCATCTGGCACATTCTCCCTGAAATAAAAAGCCATTCTCATGTAAATTCCAGATGCTGAGGGCCAAATTCAGAGGTGATGTGTAAATTAGAAACCTCTCCCCCCCACTTAGGACTAGATTATGCATTTGAGGCATAGCCCTGTGCTAGAGGAGGTGCTGAGAGCAACAGCACCATGGGATAATTCAGGTAGTTTGCACCATGCAGAGCTCCCTGTTGCACAGTATGCAACATGCTGTGTTGGCCTCACCTCATGCCCACCCTTTGAATCATAGAATATCAGGGTTGGAAGGGACCTCAGGAGGTCATCTAGTCCAATCCCCTGCTCAAAGCAGGACCAATCCCCAACTAAATCATCCCAGCCAGGGTTTCGTCAAGCCTGATCTTAAAAACCTCTAAGGAAGGAGATTCCACCACCTCCCTAGGTAACCCATTCCAGTGCTTCACCACCCTTCTAGTGAAAAAGTTTTTCCTAATATCCAACCTAAACCTCCCCCACTGCAACTTGAGACCATTACTCCTTGTTCTGTCATCTGGTACCATTGAGAACAGTCTAGATCCATCCTCTTTGGAACCCCCTTTCAGGTACTTGAAGGCTGCTATCAAATCCCCACTCATTCTTCTCTTCTGCAGACTAAACAATCCCAGTTCACTCAGCCTCTCCTCATAAGTCATGTGTCTCAGGCCTGTATCATTTTCGTTGCCCTCCGCTGGACTCTCTCCAATTTGTCCACATCCCTTCTGTAGTGGGGGAACCAAAACTGGACACAATACTCCAGATGAGGCCTCACCAATGCCAAATAGAGGGGAATGATCATGTCCCTCGATCTGCTGGCAATGCCCCTACTTATACACCCCAAAATGCCGTTAGCCTTTGTCAAGGCTGTATCCCCACTTTGAACTTTAGGGTACAAATGTAGGGGCCTGCATGAAAACTTCTAAGCTTATCTACCAGCTTAGCTTTGGTCCGCTGCCACCATCACAAGAATTCCCTCCCTGGGAAGCCTTGAGAAACCTTTCACCAATTCCCTGGTGAACACAGATCCAAACCCCCTTGGATTTTAAAACAAGGAGAAATTAACCATCCCCCCTCCTTCCTCCCACCCTCCTTTCACCAACTCCTGGTGAATACAGATCCAAACCCCCTTGGATCTTAAAACAAGGAGAAATCAATCTGGTTCTTAAAAAAGAAGGCTTTTAATTAAAGAAAAAGGTAAAAATCATCTCTGTAAAATCAGTATGGAGAATAACTTTACAGGGTAATCAAACTTAAAGAGCTCAGAGGACCCCCCTCTGTCTTAGGTTCAAAGTACAGCAAACAAAGATAAATACTCTGGTAAAAGGTACATTTACAAGTTGAGAAAACAAAGTAAATCTAAGACGCCTTGCCTGTCTTTTTACTTACAAGTTTGAAATAGGAGAGACTTGTTTAGAAAGATGGGGAGAACCTGGATTGATGTTTGGTCCCTCTCAGTCCCAAGAGCGAACAACCCCTTAAAACAAAGAGCACACACAAAAGCCTTTCCCCCCCCAAGATTTGAAAGTATCTTGTCCCCTTATTGGTCCTTCGGGTCAGGTGTTAGCCAGGTTACCCGAGCTTCTTAACCCTTTACAGGTAAAAGGATTTGGAGTCTCTGGCCAGGAGGGATTCCATAGCACTGTACACAGGAGAGCTGCCACCCTTCCCTTTATAGTTATGACAGCCTTCTTGGCAACAAGGGCACACTGTCAACTCATATCCAGCTTCTCGTCCACTGTAACCCCTAGATCCTTTTCTGCAGAACTGCTGCCTAGCCACTCGGACCCTAGTCTGTAGCAGTGCATGGGATTCTTCCATCCTAAGTGCAGGACTCTGCACTTGTCCTTGTTGAACCTCATCAGATTTCTTTTGGCCAAATCCTCTAATTTGTCTAGGTCCCTCTGTATCCTATCCCTACCCTCCAGCGTATCTACCACTTTGGTAACACTGTGGATCCTGGAGGGGTGCATGGATGGAGCAGCCCCTTCCGTCCCCATAGCACATGAACTGGCCCTTATGCAGACTTTGCGAAGGGGAATTTTTTTTCTGTCCTTAGTCTCCCTTAGCTAGACCTATTACTATCCACTTAACAATGTGCAGCTTGGGTTTAAATGGGTGAAACTTACTAGCTGAGGAGCCAGAAGAAGGTGTAAGTTAGAGTAGAATCAGAACTACCTTAATATATGCCTTCCGACTTCTTGGAGTGTAACTTATACGAGCTAAGACTCCCTTTCTCGTGAGTGGGTGTAAGCAGGGCTAAGAGAGTCTGAGAGTAAGAAAGTCTACGTTACTCTGCAGAGCTCTGCACTAGAGAAGCACTGAAGCACTAGCTGGAATGCAGCAGCCCTGGGTTTAATTTATTTTTCTCTGAATAAAAAGGGGAGCTGTTCTAAGTGAGTTTTGAAAAGGAGTTTGCAAATCATTAACTTAGAAAGGAATCCCTAGAAGCCATTTGCCCTCTGTTTCTTATAGAAGTGCACTAAAATACCTCTATTACTTCTGATAAGAGATATTTTACTAGAGAGAAACATGAAAGCAAAAGTTGAGAGTTTCCTTGGAAGCATATGTGCTACTAGAGTGTACTGAGAGTTACTATATTAATGAGGCTCTTTTATGTAGGGTTGTGGATGGATGAGGCCATATTGCTTGTACTGATGATAATTTTTGGAGAGGATTTTCTAAAACACGAGGTGTTAAGTATTCATCTCCCACTGAAAATTAATAGGACAGGGCTACTAACTCCTGCTAGACATTTTTGAAAATCTCAACTCTATAAGAATATTTGTATTCTAGAATCAAATTTAAATCCATATTAAACTAGGAAGATTGTTCAACTTGAAGGCTTAAGTGGGACTATTAGGGGGAGTTGTTCATTGTGATTTTGACCAGCCATTGGCACTCTAGACAGTGTGGGAGGGAATCAGATGTAGAAGATGTTGGATGGTTACAGAGTCCAATCCAAAGGAGTTCAAGTCAAATTAAGACTGGGAAAAGCTCTATAAAGAAATTACTGCCCTGTCCAGGGAGGGAAAAAATCACCAGGAGGTGTTACCATAAGTGATGCTTTCAATCTTATTGCAATAAAGTTCTGTCCCTCATGTATGTTTCTGGGCCTGTAGATTCCTCCCTTCCATTCAGAGTGCTATATTTGGATTGCAGATCTCTTGATGATTATAAGTCCCTGCAGTAAAGAAGGTCTGTGCAGCTGTAGGGAACTGTTACCTTTGTGTTAATTACAGTGTGTGATTTTTATTGTGAGGTGTTCTGACAGCGGTGGTGACATGAGCAATGTAGTGGTGGGTGCAAGTATGGCCAGGGAGCTGGGCTGTGGTGCACACAGCTGAGTTCTCTCAGCCTAAAGATTACAAGCAGATTCAAGCAATGCTAATTAATAGCTGAGCGTTTGAATTATCTTTGGGACAGGCTGTTGCACTTCTGCCAGGAAAGTGGATGTCAGAGTCCTAGTTCAAGTCAATCTAATGGGTTGAGAGACTGAAACACAGACAATGTTGGACAAACTCAAAATGAGCGTATGAATTTTCAAAGTGGTAATGGCCTTTGGAATATAATTCCTGAAAGGATTGCTGTGGTGATCCTGACAGCCTTATCCATAAATCCCTGCACTATTGGAGAGATCTGTATATGGGCCTGATCCAAAGTCCACTGACTTCAATGGTCTATGTATCAGGCCTTAAGTGCATTGGAGCTGACCGGATAATTAAAATGACAGATCTCTGGAAGGATGTAGACAAGGCTGTCTCAATCTGTGCCAACAGAAGTAAGAGGAGATTATTGAGCAGCAACTACTTCAGACACTTATGGTGATTCATATGACGGACACAGGGTTATGTGGTGGCCAAGTAGGGGAGGAAAGAGATGGAAGAAGGAGTATAGTCTGCAGTAGATTCTTCAGTGCATGCACTTGTCTTTAATTTATGTCTTGAGAGTCAGAAGGACAAAGGTGCCTAAGTTTAAGGACTCAAATTTATATTTGGGCACCTAAATAAAAGCAGCCTGACTTTCAGAGATGCCGAGCACTTGAAGCTCCCACTAACTTCAGGCATTTAAGTCAAATGCCATCCCTAGCACATTTGCGGTTCTGCGTAAACAACAGTAATGTTCTCCCACACAGAAGAGTCCTCACAAAGATTTCCAAATGCACCTTGCTGACAGTGCCTCTTCAATAAGTCACATGTGCAAACCTTGCCTTGGGTTGTGGCTTTTGTCTTCATCTATAGAAACGTAGCCCAAAGCAGACAAAGAAAACGGTCTAAACTATCATTGCAATATCCAGAGTTTTAGCGCAAAGCCCACTCCAGTTTTGTGAGATCCTTTTGTAGTTCTTCGCAGTATGCCTGGCACTTAACTATCTTGAGTAGTTTTGTATCATTTGCAAATTTTGCCACCTCACTGTTTACCCTTTTTTCCAGATCGTTTATGAATATGTTAAATAGGACTGGGCCCAGTACAGATCCCTCGGTGACACCCCTATTTACCTCTCTCCATTCTGAAAACACCATTTATTCCTACCCTTTGTTTCCTATCTTTAACCAGTTACCAATCCATGAGAAAACCTTCCCTCTTATCCCATGACTGCTTATTTTGCATAAGAGCCTTAGGGTGAGGGACCTTGTCAAAGGCTTTCTGAAAATCTAAATACACTATATCCACTGGATCTCCTTTGTCCGCATGCTTGTTGACCCCCTCAAAGAATTCTAGTAGATTGGTGAGGCATGATTTCCCTTTACAAAAACCATGGCGACTATTTCCCAACAAATTATGTTCATCTATGTGTCTGACAATTTTGTTCTTTACGATAGTTTCAACCAGTTTGCCCGGTACTGAAGTCTGGCTTACTGGCGTGTAGTTGCCATGGTCACCTCTGGAGCCCTTTTTAAAAATTGGTATCACATTAGCTATCCTCCAGTCATTTGGTACAGAAGCTGATTTAAATGATAGGTTACAGATGACAGTTACTAGTCCTGCAATTTCACATTTGAGTTCCTTCAGAACTCTTGGGTGAATACCATCAGGTCCTGGAGACTTATTACTGTTTAGTTTATAAATTTGTTCCAAAACCTCATCAAATGACACCTCAATCTGAGACAGTTCCTCAGATCTGTCACCCAAAAAGAATGGCTCAGGTTTGGGAATCTCCCTCACATCCTCAACAGTGAAGACGGATGCAAAGAATTCATTTAGTTTCTCCCCAATGGCCTTATCGTCTTTGAGTGCTCCTTTAGCATCTCGATCGTCCAGTGATCCCACTGGTTGTTTAGCAGGCTTTCTGCTTCTGATGTATTTTTAAAAAAAATTGCTATTACTTTTGTAGTCTTTGGCTAGCTGTTCTTTAAATTCTTTTTTGGTCTTTCTAATTATATTTTTATACTTCATTTGCCAGAGTTTATGCTCTTGTCTATTTTCCTCATTAGGATTTATCTTCCACTTTTTAAAGGATGCGTTTTTGCCTCTCACTGCTTCTTTTACTTTGTTGTTTAACCATGGTGGCTCTTTTTTGGTTCTCTTACTACATTTTTTAAATTGGGGTATACATTTAAGTTGAGCCTCTATTATGGTGTCTTTAAAAAGTTTCCACGCAGCTTGGAGGGTGTGACAAAGTTCCTCCTCTATCTTGGTGGGTCCTGCGCTTATTGGCGGATTTTCTTGCCTCAGAGATTCACCATGTGGGTTGGGGAACAGCCCAGAGACCTTCCCCTTTGGAAGAACCCACAGTCCAGGTCAATTGGGAGGTTTAGGGAGAACCCGGGCCCGCCCTCTACTCCGGGTTCCAGCCCAGGGCCCTGTGGACTGCAGCTGTCTATAGTGCATCCTGTAACAGCTGCATGACAGCTACAACTCCCTGGGCTACTTCCCCATGGCCTCCTCCAAACAACTTCCTTATTCTCACCACAAGACCTTCCTCCTGGTGTCTGATAACGCTTGTGCTCCTCAGTCCTCCAGCAGCACACCCTCTCACTCTCAGCTGCTTGCGCCTCTTGCTCCCAGCTCCTCACACTCACACCACAAACTGAAGTGAGCTCCTTTTAAAACCCAGGTGCCCTGATTAGCCTGCCTTAATTGATTCTAGCAGCTTCTTCTTAATTGGCTCCAGGTGTCCTAATTAGCCTGCCTGCCTTAACTGGTTCTAGCAAGTTCCTGATTACTCTAGTGCAGCCCCTTCTCTGGTCACTCAGGGAACAGAAAACTACTCATCCAGTGACCAGTATATTTGTCCTCTATCAGACTCCTGTACCCCACTGGTCTGGGTCTGTCACAAGGGATTTTACTTTTGGTACTGTACCTTTTAATTTCTGTTTCACTAACCTCCTCATTTTTGTGTAGTTCCCTTTTCTGAATTGAAATGCTACAGTGTTGGGCTGCTGTGGAATTTTCCCCACCACAGGGATGTTAAATTTAATTATATTATGGTCACTGTTACCAAGCGGTCCAGCTATATTCACCTCTTTGACCTGATCCTCTGCTCCACTTAGGACTAAATCAAGAATTGCCTCTCCTCTTGTGGGTTCCAGGACTAGCTGCTCCAAGAAGCAGTCATTTAAGGTGTCAAGAAACTTTATCTCAGCATCCCTTCCTGAGGTGATATGTACCCAGTTAATATGGGGATAGTTGAAATTCCCCATTATTATTATTGAGTTTTTTATTGTAATAGCCTCTCTAATCTCCCTGAGCATTTCAGAATCACTAACACCATCCTGGTCAGATGGTCTATAATATAACCCTACTGCTATATTCTTATTTTTCAAGCATGGAATTACTATCCATAGAGATTCGATAGTACAATTTAGTTCATTTAAGATTTTTATTTCATTTGATTCTACGCTTTCTTTCACATATAGTGCCACTTCCCCACCAGCACAACCTGTTCTCTCCTTCCAATATATTTTGTACCCTGGTATTACTGTGTCCCATTGATTATCCTCATTCCACCAGGTTTCTGTGTTGCCTATTATATCAATATCCTCATTTAATACTAGGCACTTTAATCACCCTGATAGCTGCTGGGAGAGCAATACAGCGGTGCACAGACAATCCAGGAAGTTTTTGGAAAGTGTAGGGAACAATTTCCTGGTGCAAGTGCTGGAGGAACCAACTAGGGGCAGAGCTTTTCTTGACCTGCTGCTCACAAACAGGGAAGAATTAGTAGAGGAAGCAAAAGTGGATGGGAACCTGGGAGGCAGTGACCATGAGATGGTCGAGTTCAGGATCCTGACACAAGGAAGAAAGGAGAGCAGCAGAATACAGACCCTGGACTTCAGAAAAGCAGACTTTGACTCCCTCAGGGAACAGATGGGCAGGATCCCCTGGGAGAATAACATGAAGGGCAAAGGGGTCCAGGAGAGCTGGCTGTATTTTAAAGAATCCTTATTGCAGTTGCAGGAACAAACCATCCCGATGTGTAGAAAGAATAGTAAATATGGCAGGCGACCAGCTTGGTTTAATAGTGAAATCCTTGCTGACCTTAAACGCACAAAAGAAGCTTACAAGAAGTGGAAGATTGGACAAATGACCAGGGAGGAGTATAAAAATATTGCTCAGGCATGCAAGAGTGAAATCAGGAAGACCAAATCGCACTTGGAATTGCAGCTAGCAAGAGATGTTAAGAGTAACAAGAAGGGTTTCTTCAGGTATGTTAGCAACAAGAAGAAAGTCAAGGAAAGTGTGGGCCCCTTACTGAATGAGGGAGGCAACCTAGTGACAGATCATACTCAATGATTTTTTTGCCTCTGTCTTCACAAACAAGGTCAGCTCCCAGACTGCTGGACTGGGCAGCACAGTATGGAGAGGAGGTGACTAGCCCTCCGTGGAGAAAGAAGTGGTTCGGGACTATTTAGAAAAACTGGATGAGCACAAATCCATGGGGCCGGATGCGCTGCATCTGAGGGTGCTAAAGGAGTTGGCGGATGTGATTGCGGAGCCATTGGCCATCATCTTTGAAAACTCATGGCCATCGGGGGAGGTCCCGGATGACTGGAAAAAGGCTAATGTAGTGCCCATCTTTAAAAAAGGGAAGAAGGAGGATCCGGGGAACTACAGGCCAGTCAGCCTCACCTTAGTCCCTGGAAAAATCATGGAGCAGGTCCTCAAGGAATCAATTATGAAACACTTAGAGGAGAGGAAAGTGATCAGGAACAGTCAGCATGGATTCACCAAGGGGAAGTTGTGCCTGACTAACCTAATTGCCTTCTATGATGAGATAACTGGCTCTGTGGATGAGGGGAAAGCAGTGGATGTGTTATTCCTTGACTTTAGCAAAGCTTTTGATACGGTCTCCCACAGTATTCTTGCCACCAAGTTAAAGAAGTATGGGCTGATGAATGGACTGTAAGGTGGATAGAAAGCTGGCTAGATCGCAGGGCTCAACGGGTAGTGATCAATGGCTCCATGTCTAGTTGGCAGCCGGTTTCAAGCAGAGTGCCCCAAGGGTCGGTCCTGGGGCTGGTTTTGTTCAAAATCTTCATTAATGATCTGGAGGATGGCGTGGACTGCATCCTCAGCAAGTTTGCAGATGACACTAAACTGGGAGGAGTGGTACATACGCCGGAGTGTAGGGATAGCATACAGAGGGACAAATTAGAGGATTGGGCCAAAAGAAATCTGATGAGGTTCAACAAGGACAAGTACAGAGTCCTGCACTTAGGACAGAAGAATCCCATGCACTGCTACAGACTAGGGACCGAATGGCTAGGCAGCAGTTCTGCAGAAAAGGACATGGGGTTACAGTGGACGTGAAGCTGGATATGAGTCGACAGTGTGCCCTTGTTGCCAAGAAGGGTAACGGCATTTTGGGCTGTGTAAGTAAAAGCATTGCCAACAAATCGAGGGACGTGATCATTCCCCTCTATTTGGCATTGGTGAGGCCTCATCTGGAGTACTGTGTCCAGTTTTGGGCCCCACACTACAAGAAGGATGTGGAAAAATTGGAAAGAGTCCAGCAGAGGGCTACAAAAATGATTAGGGGTCTGGAGCACATGACTTATGAGGAGAGGCTGAGGGAACTGGGATTGTTTAGTCTGCAGAAGAGAAGAATGAGGGGGGATTTGATAGCTGCTTTCAACTACCTGAAGGGGGGTTCCAAAGAGGATGGAGCTCGGCTGTTCTCAGTGGTGGAAGATAACAGAACAAGGAGCAATGGTCTCAAGTTGCAGTGGGGGAGGTCTAGGTTGGATATTAGTAAACACTATTTCACTAGGAGGGTGGTGAAGCACTGGAATGCGTTACCTAGGGAGGCGGTGGAATCTCCTTCCTTGGAGGTTTTTAAGGCCTGGCTTGACAAAGCCCTGGCTGGGATGATTTAGTTGGGAATTGGTCCTGCTTTGAGCAGGGGGTTGGACTAGATGACCTCCTGAGGTCCCTTCCAACCCTGATATTCTATGATTCTATGATTCTATGACTCTAGTTCACCCATCTTATTATTTAGACTTCTAGCATTGGTATATAAGCATTTTAAAAACTTGTCATTATTTGGCTGTCCCCTATTGCATGACATAATTGAATGGGACTTTTTTTCATTTGACTGTTTCTCATCAGATCCTCCCTGTATTTTATCATTTTCCATCCTCTCCTCCTTATTAGGACATAGGGAATCTCCATTTATAGAACCTCCCCTAAGGGATGTCCAAACCAAATGCTCCTCCGCACCTCTCGGCCTTGCCCCAGCCCTTAGTTTAAAAACTGTTCTACAACCTTTTTAATTTTAAGCGCCAGCAATCTGGTTCCATTTTGGTTTAGGTGGAGCCCATCCTTCCTGTATAGGCTCCCCCTCTCCCAAAAGCTTCCCCAGTTCCTAATAAATCTAAATCCCTCCTCCCTAAACCATCATCTCATCCACCCATAGTGTTATGGGTATTGGGTGTTTCTCCAGTTTATAGATAGAAATGTGTTATCAGATGACAGAGGAGGGTAGAGAGATGAAAACCTGGATTGTTTTGTTGCAATACAGTGGGATGTGTTTTGTTTTTCCATAAGTTCAGTTGATAATATTTTTATTCCAGGTGCAATTTGGGAGTGATATGATCTGTTTACATCTGCCTGAAAAGCTGAAAGTCATTAAATTGACAAACACAATGTTCTTTGTCAAACAGTAATTACAGGGGGGACACTGGTCTGTTGCTCTTTTCAAAATATTGAGAGAGAATTTTGTCCTTGTACGGTGTGAAGTGCTGCAATTCAATGCATATTGCCAGCTAGCTGTGATACCCATTAGTACATTTCCCAACTTTATCCCATTGAATTACCTAAGGAAAAATGCATGTAGCTTTGTGAACATCTTGGTTTAATAGCTGTAAAATGTCCTCTCTGCTGCTCCAACAAGGTCCATGGTACCAGAGTTGTGTCCAAATCACACTGTTTAATTAATATTTTTCATTAATATTTGTCATTAATATATTAATATTAATATAAGGACCAGATTTCCAAAAGTTATTTGCAAAAACAGAATCCCAGGGAAGGCCAGGCCAAAAATTTAGCCATCTGGCTGTTAGTTTTTCTACTGGGTCTTAACTGCAGACATAGGGTGACAATAAAAGTAGTTAAGCATCATGGGAGTTGTTTTATGGGTTTGATGCAGAAATTATTAGGTGAGGGTCTATGGCCTGTGTTATGCAGGAGGTCAGACTAGATCCCCATAAAAGGCTCTTCTGGCTTTAAAATCTGTTTATCTATAGGTCCATTGGAGTTCAATTCTGCACCCTGGAGAGTTTTGCTGTTGACATGTAAGGAGCCATACCCACTTCCCCACTCCTGTCCTATTTGTGCACTCAGCGAAGGATCACAATATGGCTGCTCTTAGGGACTATTTAAGGCTCAAGAACTAGTACCAGAGGCAATGGCTTCACAAACCAAACTGCAGCTTTCACAGATGAAAATTGCTATTTTAGTTAAATTCAAGTTTGAGAAACTTTACTAAGAAAAACATAATGAGAAAGCAGATGCTGAGAGGTGTAAATGAAAAGAGAACCTACATGCTTTCTGAGAGCTTAGTGGGACAATAAAGCAAGTAGGTTTTGATAGGGGTGAAGGAGGCACGAGGCAAAGTGTGTCAAATTTAAAATATAAAGAACACAGAAATATAAAGCGGAGCTGAATCTATATTTGAAGACCGGCCTTGTTACTGACAAGAAAGTGTAAGGCTGGCTTGATGGAGGAGAATATTCAGAGCTTATGGGAGTCTTAGCACAATAAGAACAGTAGATACAAAGTTACATTTAAAATGAAGCTGCTTCTGAGCTTGGTTAGTTTGTATGGGTGTCGGTGAGGCTAGGAGAGCAGAGCATGAGCAGTAACTGCAGAATAAACTGAGGCCTGATCTCCTTTGGTTAGGCGTGTGGATTTTTTTACCAAAATTGTTGATACCAGAAGAACCCCAACTATGGACACAGTTACACTGGTATAAAGGTACCTTATACTGGTCTAGTTTATTTCTCTTCCTGTACAGGAATAAGCTTTTCTGGTGTAACCACTTTTGTATAGTTGCAGTAGTATAGTTAAAGGAGTTTAATGTTTGTGTGTAGACAAGGCAGAAAGGTGAAATTCATCCCTTGAGGAGGCCAGCACAATCCATCACTGAAGTCTGACTTAAGCACAGTTTTTAGAGTTAAAACTGGACTTAACCGGTTCACAGACCTAGTGTGGGCCTTGTGCACAGGGGTGAATTTTACTCTAACTCCTTTGGTTCTATGGCTAGAGAAGGAATAGGAAAGTGGCAGATTGAAAAGTAATTAGTTTGCTAAATATTATACAATTTTTAAAAAAGAAAACAGTTGGTAAAACTACAGTGAGAACACAGGACAGAAAGCCAGATGGTAATCAAAACCTGATACTTGTTCTGCTTTCACTAGCCTGTCAGTATATTTCACCCATACATTTTAGGCTACATCACTGCCAATGTTTCACTCCACCACGCATTGCAAAGATACAGTTTTTTCCACTCAGCAACATACATTTCGATTTAGTGTGAACACATATTTGTCAGACCTTTGTACTTGGATAAATCTACTTTATTTTGCTCCTAGGTGTCAAATTCTGGTCTCCAAAGAGTTGTTTATTTCTTAGCAATAGCATACAGAATCTCTTCCTCCTTAGTGGCTATTAGCTGCATACCAATTCTTGACCCTCCTCTCTCCTGGGTGTCTTATATGCATTGATCTGTCTCAAATAGTGCAGCTTTGCTTCATGTTTGACTACGGGTCAGTTCTCAAACTCTCTATTCATTTCTTTCTCCTAGTGGTATTGTTCAGTGTATTATCTTTCTTGGAAATCTGGCCGTTGTTGATGGATCTGTAAGGTTATAGGATGGGAAATCCTGGCCCCACTGAAGTCAATGGCAAAATTCCTATTGATGTCAATGGGAGCAGGATTTCACCCATAGTGCTGAGTGGTGCCATACCCAGAATGGTTAGGTGTTGCCAGTTTTCATTTGTTTGCTATTTTATTTTAATTAGTCCCAGTCCCTGGGTCATCAGTGGTATCTTGGATCAGGCTCCCTAGAGAACATTCAAATATGGGAGTCATATGCTGAGCTAGGAGACCCCCAAAAAGTTTTTGACTCAATAGTGACCCTCAAAAATGTAAAATTCCAGACTCGTGATTGAAGAAACAGGGTCAGTTGGCTCCACATATTGCTCTCTCATTATACACAGGCAGTTAGTTATATTTGCTTCTTCAAAGAACCATGTTTTAAATATTAACTTTAGTTCACATAATTTAAATGAACAATTTAATGGCGGGGCAATAGGAGGAAATCTGAGGTGTTAGAATACTTAGTCTAGGCTGTCCTCAATGCTGCCTTTCTGGGTAGAACTTTTTATATTTTTTAAATTATATGTAACATTGAGCAGCAATGCACTCACTTTGGATGGTGTCATCACTGGAACAAATGTATAGCATTAGGTATCACATGTGTAGCAGTGTAAGTCTATAGGGATATGTGACTAGTCTCATCTTCCAAAGCAGATGCAAGTACATGCTTTTATAACATACTCCATGTAGTATGGAGGTGCTGGAGAGATCAGGTTTTCCATGAAAGCACAAAGAAAATAAAAGATTACCAGTATATTGTATTTTGGAGATATCTGCCTATATGAAATGTTACTCTGAATTCCTATGCCTCAATATGTGGATATTGCTAGTTTAAAATCAGTATGTGTTGAGCTTTTAAATATTTTTTATATGTACAGGAGTTAATTAATACATCTTTCAGGGTAACCTAATATACTGCATGGCAAAATTAGGTTCCAAATGGTATACTATTATTTGTATTACATTAATGCCTACAGACCCCCAACTAAGATTGGAGTTCCTCTGTGCTCTTCAATGTACATATTCATGGCAAGAGACAGTCTCAAAGAGTTATCCTCCACATAGACAAGAGGATGGGAGAAGGGAAGTATTATCTCCATTTTACAGATGGGAAACTGAGGCTTAGAGTGACTAGGTGACTTCCCGAAGGTCACTCAGAAAGCCCCTGGCTGAGCTGGGCATTTTCCCTTATATCGCCTCAGACCCACTCCAGTGCCTAAATCACAAGACACACTAATGACTCTAATTATAATGTGATAAAATAAATACCTATTTAATTTTTAAACATTTTGGGAAGCTGCTTTAAAAGTTGTTGACCTGACATTTCTGAGAGCTGAAGTCTTCTCTCTAGGTACATAACAAGTACAGCACTGGACATCCTTCTGAATACAGATCTGTGGGGAACAAGGGGAGTCAGGATGTTAACTGAGAATGGGTCTTTAGGACCGATTCTGATGCTCTACAACACTGCACGCTGCCCCACACAGTTCTTCCAGAAGGCATCGAACATGATCTAGAAGGATCACCAGAGGCAGTGAGATGGTGGCTTATTGTCCATGCCTTGTAAATCCTTGGCCTCTCTGCTCTGAACTCCAGCAAATATGATGTTTCGTTTGTGGATATTTGATTCCTTACTCTTATCACATGGGGGAATAAACATCCATCAGATAACAACAACTAACCTATGCCAAACTGAAACTAGCAACACAATACAGATTTCACTTGCCAGTGGCTAATTGCAATCGCACCTACATGATGTAAATCGGGATTTGCAAAACTAAATTCAATGGAGTTAAACCTGTGAACATTGTGGGGAGATCCAAATAAGTAATCTCCTGACTCACTTTGTCCTCCATGAGTCTGTATTCAGAAGATGGTGCCTTTAAAAACCAGAATCTCAAAATGTTGCAACAGTACAATCACTTGACTTTCTTAATTCTCGAAGACTTTTTTCCATTACACTGTAGTCACCTTAATTAAGAATTTAAATTAACACATGGAGGATCCCTAATTAAGCTCATTTAACATTAAATCCCATGGTCATTTGTTCAGCTGTAACTGCTGTTCCGTACATATCCAAGTATCTACTTCTGTGCTTCCCTTTGACAAGAGTAAGATGGTGCAGCAAACTCACTGTGGTATGGACACAACAGAGGTAAGAAGTAGTAGAAACTTTAGCCTAAAAATCAATGAACTGGCAGGCAATTATAGACAGAATGAATGACTGAGTTGACGCACTGACTTGATTTAACATCAGCAAGTGTTTAATGATGCCATTATGTACTAATTGAAGCCCTTGAAGCATCATATCAGATAGAATGTTACAGAGTCATCTGCAATAATTCACTCTGATTGTGCCACAGCATATGTTAGTGATGAAGCCCATTGCTACAGCAATTTCCATACAAAGGTAGCAAAAAAAGTGCTTTTGAAGTCTGATATAGCCCACTAATTATTCACTATGTTGAGATGACACTTAACTTAGAAACTATACTGGGCCTGATCCTGTAAACCCTCTGTGTGTCATACTGCCATTGACTTCAGTGGAAGCTGCATGAGAAGAGCGTGCAGGATCAGGCCTATTAGGGTAATAAGCCTTGTTTAAAAATAATGGAAGCTTCCTCAGTGTTTGTTAAACCATTCAGAATGTTTATGGTATCACATTAAAATCTAAGAGAGTAGAGGGCGGATTCTGATCTCCCTCATGCTAGTTAAATATGGGTGTAACTATTGGCTTCAATGATTTTGGCACCAGTCCAGTAACGGCTTACACGAGTGCTTAATTTCATACATTATGGGTAGTTATGTTGATTTCAATGGGACTACTCGCATATGTAAAGTTAAGCGGATGCATAAGTTTTGTTTTGTTTTTGTAGGATTGGGACCTTAGATTGCAAGCTCCTTGGAGAGAAACATTATTCTATGTTTGTATGGTGATTAACCACCTGGCTGAGGCCTCTAGTGGCTACTACTGCAATAAAAACAAGAAATAAGAATGAAGACATTTGGCCTGATCTTACAGCATCCTTAATTTAGCATCCTGTAGGAGCAGGTAACTACTGAATATTTCTTTGTGACCATAAACTTTTATCTATGTAGCATTATTGTTATATCTCATGCTTCTTTTCAAAGCCCACTTTTATTCTCAGACAAGATTTTTCTATTTTTCCACTATTCACTTCATTATTAAAGTAGTTTAAGAACACGTCTAACACTTTTTTATGGATTATAACGGCACCTAGCTCCATTACCACATTTTTAATTGCCCACTCCATGCATGTGGGGCATTGTGCTAACAAATTATTAGGTATCCACTTTATCGTTAATCACCATATTAACTGTAAGACATTTTGATTTTAAAAAATCAATCAGACTGAAGCAGTAAAGTCAATAAGGGTCATGGCTTTCTAGAAACAATGGATCCTAGCAATAAGGTCTTAATGAAAGCAAATGCTTCTTGCAAAAAGAGCCTTTGAGAAAAACTGTAGGTCATGGCACTTTTTTTTTAAATATCATACAGAAAGATAAATGCCAATTCTTTTTTAGATAATATACTCTCAAATGACATTTTGAGAAAGATTCACAATTTAAAATGATTCCTTTTTGATGATATATGAGTGATGAGGTGCTGAGTTGTGTAACTACAACAGAGAATATATTGATTCTACAGTTCAAAAATGTGCATCATTTAATTTTATATGCTGATCATATCCAATTCTTGAACTCAGTGCAAATTCCTGCAATGGACTATACAAAATTAGGCCCCAATCCTTCAATCAATCCTTGTGGGTGGACCCTTTTGTGTATGCAGAGTCCCATTAAAGTCAACAAGAGTCCAAAATGGCCTGTCCTCATAGATCTGATTGTAGGATTAGGGCCTTTATTCTTAAAGGGAGGACTTGTGAAATGTCACTGTGATACTCCTGAAGCCAAATGTAATAAACGAAGGGCAGGATGCTGCTACCGGGGCACTCCTGCAGCAGACCATGGTCAGAGCTGTGAAGCTCTGCTGAGTTCTATGAGATTGTCACTAGCTGTCATGGTGTTTTTGCTCGCTTTCTTCACTTCCCTTTAGCGTAATTACCTTGCTCTCTAACAAATACCAATATTAATATCAACATTATACCTAGACAGGTCCTTTCACCTAAAAGGACTGCAAAGTATCACTCCTAGAACCTTGTTTCTTTTGTAACCTCCATCAAGAGTGAGTGTAATGTAAATAAGTAAACTGAAAAATCAGTACCTTTCCAAGCCAACTCTCTCTTCTGGGCTTTGCAGAGTGTCACGTCCCCTCTATGTCTAGCAGGTTGTAGACTCTTCAGGGCAGAGACTTCTTTTTGGGGCCTCAAAATGTCAGTCACAAACAAGCTCACAAGGAGCTGATTGGGGAAACTTTTTTCTTCTTATGAAGTTTCCATTTCCATCAACATTTTCTTCAAAATATTTGGGGTTCTCATAAAAAATGAAAAAAATGTTTTTTTCTTTTCAGTTTTTTGACAAAAAAGGAATATTGCAATTGAAATCAATTTTTGTGGTGAAAATTTCCATTTAGTTGAAAAGCCTTTTTTTTTTTCCCCTCAAAAAAGCTTTGGCTCCAGCCCCCTACTCACTAGCCAGAATAGTTGATATAATACCAAGGATAGGTGAAATAGTAATTTATTACTGATACAAACCACCAGCAACCCGGGAACAAGGAGGAATGATTCCCAAGTATGTCTGAGTCACAAGGTTTCCTAGAGAGGGGACATCTTACCCACGACCCTTGTTCAGATCACTGTGTAGCCCTCAGTGAGTGGAAGGGAGTCTTTCTAAGGCCAGATCTACACTACAGAGTTTGGTCAGTGAAGCTATGTCAGTCAGGGCTGTGAAAAAAACACTCACACCCAGCCAACATTGCTCTGCTGACAAAAATCCCAGTGTATGCCAACATATGAGTCAACAGTGTGCCCTTGTTGCCAAGAAGGCTAACGGCATTTTGGGCTGTATAAGTAGGAGCATTGCCAGCCGATCGAGGGACATGATCATTCCCCTCTATTCGACATTGGTGAGGTCTCATCTGGAGTACTGTGTCCAGTTTTGGGCCCCACACCAGCCACCTGCCCTCCCTGACTTCTGCACCCCCCTCACACATTCCCAGCCCTGACTCCTGCAACCCCCCACCTGCCCTCTCTGACTTCTGCACCCCCTCACACACTCTCACCCCTTGCCCCCCACATCCCCAGCCCCCTGCCCTCCCTGACTCTTGCACCCCGCCCCACATCCCCAGCCCCCTGCCCACCCTGACTTCTGCACCCCCCACATCCCCACCAACACCCCTTGCACAAAACGGGAACTGTCCCAAGTAAGCACTCCACAGCCCAACCCCCTGCCCCAACTCTGAACTCCCTTCTGCACCCTAAGTCCTGGCCAGACCCCTCACCCCAATGTATTTTTACATTTTTTTATAAAATGCTTGTATCCAAAGCGTTTTACAATAGTTAGCTAATGGTACAAACAATATTTGGAAAGATCATTAAGTGGTCCGCTGAGACCCTCAGTGATTTTCAAGTGGTCTGTGGAAAAATAAATTAGACTATAGAAACAATCAAGGTACCTCACTTTATTTTCATTTACTTCCTATTTATAGGAGGAGGATGAAGAAAAAAAGAATGAAAAACGGTGGCAGGGGAGGGAGATAAGAGAGAATGTTCTTTTTCTTGACTGGGTCCCAAGGGGGGCCCCCAAAAACGAGCTGAGCACGGGGCCCCGCTAACTCCAAATCCGCCACTGTA
The DNA here is from genome assembly GCF_002925995.2 of Terrapene triunguis. Taxonomy (NCBI): domain Eukaryota; kingdom Metazoa; phylum Chordata; order Testudines; family Emydidae; genus Terrapene; species Terrapene triunguis. The sequence goes on from NW_020664483.1 coordinate 22,291,150, forward strand.
AGGGAGTGTAACTTACTCTATGGGGGTGTGACGGGCCACGCCCCTAAGGTTGCGAGCAACGTGGACTATCCGCCACCGTCTGTCAAATAGCCCTTCGGTCCAGGGCAGTATGGCCTAGCGGCCAAAGTCTATGACGTCCCCTTTTCCTCAAGGGGACGCGGCCTAACGGCAGGAGTCTGGAACACAGCCCTTGGCTACCGGGCGGTAGGGCCTATTGAGCAGAGTCCCGGGAGCAACCCTCGGGTGGAGGGTAGCGCGGCCTAGCGGCTGGAGTCCCAAAAGCAACCCTCGGGTGGAGGGTAGCGCAGCCTAGCGGCCGGAGTCCCAAAAGCAACCCTCAGGTGGAGGGTAGCGCGGCCTAGCGGCCGGAGTCCCAAAAGCAACCCTCGGGTGGAGGGTAGCGCGGCCTAGCGGCCGGAGTCCCAAAAGCAACCCTCGGGTGGAGGGTAGCGTGGCCTAGCGGCTGGAGTCCCAAAAGCAACCCTCGGGTGGAGGGTAGCGTGGCCTAGCGGCTGGAGTCCCAAAAGCAACCCTCGGGTGGAGGGTAGCGTGGCCTAGCGGCCAGAGTCCCAAAAGCAACCCTCGGGTGGAGGGTAGCGTGTGGCTTTTTCACCAACTCAGCGGGGGGGTTCCGACCGAAACACGCTGA
>NW_020664483.1:22291898-22292272 GCF_002925995.2 Terrapene triunguis
GGGGGGGGGGGGAAGGTACCACTCTGTCACCCTCCTGGGGTCCCTTCCTACCAGAGTCTCCGCTGAGGTCTCCCAGGAGTCAACGGGTCCTTGGTGCTCGGTGAGTTCGGTCGTCCCCTGGGTCTCCTCTAACCGCCGGGGCGCCGACGGGCCGTGGACGGCGTCTCTTCCCGGTGCAGCCACCGGCTGTGGCTGGTCCGCCGCAGGAGCTTCTCCGGCAGCTCCTTCGCCTACGGTCTCCCGTCCAGAATGAGCTGGTCTCCCTCCCTTTATACTCCTATAGCACTTGGAGCATGCCCAGTCCGCCCAGGGAGGCGGGACTTCCGTTGTCAGTCCCTGGGGCTTAACTCCTTCCGGGCTAAGGCGGGGTAGCC
>NW_020664483.1:22292672-22353785 GCF_002925995.2 Terrapene triunguis
GGCTTAACTCCTTCCGGGCTAAGGCGGGGTAGCCTGGCCCCGCCACAGGGGGTATAACTTACATATGTCTTCTCAATTTGGCCTCGGGTTTCTCTATGTTGCACCTTGCCTTAAAGGTGATTAAATGCAGCTACAGTCTGAGGGCAACTGGTTTACATTATTATTTATTAGTTATAAATTAATGAAGCTTTAACAGGCAGCATCTCTCTTTGAGAAAGTAACTCAGTTATGTAAATGGTACAGGTAGCCACACTGGAGGTGAAGAGGATGTATCTGAATTATACCTATGGGCTAGGATTTTCAAAGGATTATAAGGGAGTGAAGCAACCAGATCCCATTGCAATCCAGTGGGGGTTGGGTGACTACCTCCCTTTGGAAATCCTAGCCATGGTCTAGTAATCATCTCTTAGTGATCATGGAGGTTTCTGATTTTCAAACCCATTTCTAAAGCCAGTGGTAATGATAGTCATGGGGAAACAGTTACATTTCTACTCAGTGTGGGGAAGAGGGCGAAGGGGAGAGATGGAATAAAGCATATAACAGATTCTGACTCTATACCCTACAATGATCTAAAAAAAGGCCACATTGTTTCTAGTAGCGCAATAATGATTACTTAATGGATTCTCACAAGTGGCCTGCTTTCCACATTATCTAAAATAGTTGGTTCATAGCTACCACAAAGTGAACAGCAGGTAGGAAATGAGGTTGCAATTGCCAAAACATAATGGATCATTTTGTTATTCTCTGAAGGCTTTAACACTTGTTTCGATACTGAATACAGGGCCTGATTCTGATGTCATTTATGTCAGGATAAATTTCTAGGAACTCCACTGAAATCAAGGAATTTACAACAGTGCAAAATCAGAATTAGGTCCACTTAAAATAGCTATTCAAAAATAGATGGATCTAAAATGTAATACAATAAACCACAGTAGCCAGACCTGCTAGTTTAATTGAAGGAATTAATTATAGTGCTTTTTTTTTCATATACCTACATTTTTGTTTCTTTTTATCATTTAATAATGTTATGTCTCAGGCTTGAAAGTCTAGAGGACATGGTCAATTAGTAAAACTAGTGCTCCATGCTTCTTTCTATGCAGGCTGAAAAGAACATAACACATTATTTGGGAAGAGGTGGCAATTTCAGATGAATGGATTATATCAGAAATGTGCCTCTAATCACCGTCTTCTCTTACAGTGTTATATGTAGAAACCTGAGTAAGGACGCTATCTTTTTTCAGTCCATTTTTTTAAGGAGGGGAGAATCCAAGAGAAGTTTTGATCTCCTTGTGCTGCCCTTAGCAAGAAGCTGGACTGTGCTCTTACCAATAAAGCTGAATACTTCTATAGATCTCCTACTGCATCTATTTTTCTGCAGAAAACCCTGCTTCTGACTTAATTTTTCCTCATCCATCTTCTCTTTTCTTTCTTCCTTTTATTTCCTTCAGGGCTATCTCCTTTTCTCGCACCCCCAAAGAATATTCCAACTCTCCAACTCTAATTGCCTTCTATGATGAGATAACTGGCTCTGTGGATGAGCATAAAGCCGTGGATGTGTTATTCCTTGACTTTAGCAAAGCTTTTGATACGGTCGCCCACAGTATTCTTGCCGGCAAGTTAAAGAAGTATGGTCTGGATGAATGGACTATAAGGTGGATAGAAAGCTGGCTAGATCGTCATGCTCAATGGGTAGTGATCAATGGGTCCATGTCTAGTTGACAGCCTGTATCAAGCACAGTGCCCCAAGGATTGGTCCTGGGGCCGGTTTTGTTCAATATCTTCATTAATGATCTGGAGGATGGCGTGGATTGCACCCTCAGCAAGTTTGCAGATGACACTAAACTGGAAGGAGTGGTAGATATGCTGGAGGGTAGGGGTAGGATAGAGAGGCACCTAGCCAAATTAGAGTATTGGGCCAAAAGAAATCTGATGAGGTTCAACAAGGAGAAGAGCAGAGTCCTGCACTTAGGATGGAAGAATCCCATGCACTTCTACAGACTAGGGACCGAGTGGCTAGGCAGCAATTCTGCAGAAAAGGACCTAGGGGTTACAGTGGATGAGAAGCTGGATATGAGTCAACAGTGTGCCCTTGTTGCTAAGAAGGCTAACCGCATTTTGGGCTGTATAAGTAGTGGCATTGCCAGCAGATCGAGGGACATGATCATTTCCCTCTATTCGACATTGGTGAGACCTCATCTGGAGTACTGTGTCCAGTTTTGGGCCCCACACCACAAGAAGGATGTGGAAAATTTGGAAAGAGTCCAGCGGAGGGCAACAAAAATGATTAAGGGGCTGGAGCACATGACTTATGAGGAGAGGCTGAGGGAACTGGGATTGTTTAGTCTGCAGAAGAGAAGAATGAGTTGATAGCTACTTTCAACTACCTGAAAGCGGGTTCCAAAGAGGTTGGATCTAGACTGTTCTCAGTGGTACCAGATGACAGAACAAGGAGTAATGGTCTCAAGTTGCAGTGGGGGAGGTTTAGGTTGGATATTAGCAAAAACTTTTTCACTAGGAGGGTGGTGAAGCACTGGAATGGGTTACCTAGGGAGGTGGTGGAATCTCCTTCCTTAGAGGCTTTTAAGGTCAGGCTTGACAAAGCCCTGGCTGGGATGATTTAGTTGGGGATTGGTCCTGCTTTAAGCAGGGGGTTGGACTAGATGACCTTCTGAGGTCACTTCCAACTCTGATAATCTATGATTCTATGATTCCACATTCTTTTTTCTCTGCTAACAGCACTGATAAGTTAGTTGGTGTCAAAACCACCTAACATCCCCAAGCCCTGGAGAGTGGACATCATTTAACCCTTAAACCTCAGGGATGAAAATCTGGCTCCATTGAAGGCAGTAGCAAAATTTAGATGGCTTTCATTGCAGCCAAGATTTCGCCCATGGACTGACCACCCTATACCGGAAACCTACTGACAGCTATACTTACCTACATGCCTCCAGCTTCCATCCAGGACACACCACACAATCCATTGTCTACAGCCAAGCTCTAAGATACAACCGCATTTGCTCCAATCCCTCAGACAGAGACAAGCACCTACAAGATCTCTATCAAGCATTCTTAAAACTACAATACCCACCTGCTGAAGTGAAAAAACAGATTGACAGAGCCAGACGAGTACCCAGAAGTCACCTCCTACAAGACAGGCCCAACAAAGAAAATAACAGAACACCACTAGCTGTCACCTTCAGCCCCCAACTAAAACCTCTCCAGCGCATCATCAAAGATCTACAACCTATCCTGAAAGATGATCCCTCACTCTCACAGATCTTGTGAGACAGACCTGTCCTCGCTTACAGACAACCCCCCAACCTGAAGCAAATACTCACCAGCAACCACACATCATTTTTTGGGAGGGATAGCTCAGTGGGTTGAGCATTGGCCTGCTAAACCCAGGGTTGTGAGTTCAATCTTTCAGGGGGCCAGTTAGGGATCTGGCGCAAAATCAGTACTTGATCCTGCTAGTGAGGGCAGGGGGCTGGACTCAATGACCTTTCAGGGTCCCTTCCAGTTCTAGGAGATAGGTATATCTCCATATATTATTATTACTGAACAAAAACACTGACCCAGGAACCTACCCTTACAACAAAGCCCGATGCCAACTCTGCCCACATATCTATTCAAGTGACATCATCATAGGACCTAATCACATCAGCCATGCCATCAGGGGCTCGTTCACCTGCACATCTACCATGTGCCATCATGTGCCAGAAATGCCCCTCTGCCATGTACATTGGCCAAACCGGACAGTCTCTACGCAAAAGAATTAATGGACACAAATCTGATATCAGGAATCATAACATTCCAAAACTAGTAGGAGAACACTTTAACCTATCTGGTCATTCAATGACAGACCTGCGGGTGGCTATTTTGCAACAAAAAAGCTTCAAAGACAGGCTCCAAAGAGAAACTGCTGAGCTTGAATTGATATGCAAATTAGATACAATCAACTTAGGCTTAAATAGAAACTGGGAATGGCTGAGCCATTACAAACATTGAATCTATCTCCCCATGTAAGTACTCTCACACTTCTTATCAAACTGTCTGTACTGGGCTATCTTGATTATCACTTCAAAAGTTTTTTTTCCTCTTACTTAATTGGCCTCTCAGAGTTGGTAAGACAACTCCCACCTTTTCATGCTCTCTGTATGTGTATATATATATATATATCCTCAATATATGTTCCATTCCATTCCATCCGAAGAAGTGAGCTGTAGCCCACAAAAGCTTATGCTCAAATACATTTGTTAGTCTCTAAGGTGCCACAAGTACTCCTGTTCTTTTTACTGATCAGACTACCTCTGCACTGCCACTGAAATGTGCTACTTTGTGGCAGCTGTTAGCCTATACTTTTCCTTTCCTTCCTTTACAGTTTTAGTACTTTTTGTTGTCATTGTTCGAAGATATGACCAAGACATGCTAGAGTTATCCATTTTTGGAAGATTTGCATCCTTTAGTACACCTCTGATCTAAACTGTGTTCTCCTGTCTGCTTCTGTCAACTGTTGAATGTCTTCTGACATCGAAATTGTTACTGTGGTGTGTGTTTGGACATTCTCTGATATATCATTCTTTTGATTCAATACATTGCTGGGAGAAGAAATAAATATAACTTAGATAAGGGGGGGAGGATTATCCATTTCTAGGTAGCAGTTGAAGCCCTAACATGATGAATGAGAGTCTAAAAACAAGCTTTCAAAATAGGAATCTTTAAGGAAAATGGTACAAACTCTTGGCAATTTCATCTGGAAAAAATGAACCCTCTAATACTTCATGAAATGCTCTGTAAATTTATTTGGCCACATTTTAATTATAAGGGTACACTTATGAATGGTTTATAACAGTTTAATACATGACTAACAGGTATGCTATTAAAAGATTAATTGTTTCAGAATCTAAAAAATCAATAAGTTGCTTACAACCATGGCTTATATCTAGAACTGCTCAGAAATCTTGACTTTTCAGTGAAAAATCAAATACCAAAAATTATTTGGTAAAAATTGAAAACCTTCATCTGGAAACTGAAAATTTTCATCCAGAACCTTTTTATTCAGAAAAGCTGCAGCAGTTGTAGTTCAGACACCCCATGCTCCATCTTCCTCTGTAGTGAGGACCCCTAGCTGCACTACACCTCCCATGTTGCACCACAATCTCCACTCTTGCTGAGCCACTGAGATGCATCATGGGAGATGTAATCTGACTGGGAGCCCAGCTCACAGAGGAGAAAGGGAGGCATTAGGCACCTGAACTACAACTCCCACAAGGCACTGCAATGACTTTTAATTGAAAATTTGGGGGGTTGGGACAAAAAATGAAAGACTTTTGAATTTGGGGTGCTCAGGTTTTCAACGAAAAGTCTACATTTTCAATAAAAAGCAAACACTTTTTTGGCAATTTTTTTTACTCAAACCCTCAATTTTCCACTGAAAATCAGTTTTAATGAAAAAATTTTCAGCCAGCCCTACTTATCTTTAATAAAGTCTACTGATATGCTTAGAATAATCTATAACACACACTACTCATGTCTGTTACATGTTTAGAATATTTTAATCATCTGTTATCCATTTAGCAAATATTTATGAATGTATCTTTTAAGATAAGTCTGTCCCTTAATGTTATATAACGTATTATGAGCAACTGAAAACAAGATCTCATAATGGAAGGTGTTGAGCAACCCTAACTATAGGCATCAGCTCCATCCCACCTACAATAATTCAGCTTGCATCCCAAAACACTTTAGAGTTACGTAACCAATACCGTAGGAGGGAGACAGAGAAACAGAAGTATGGGCAAGGGAGAAAAGATGTGTTCAAACAGGAGTTGAAATGAGAGAAGTTGATGAGAAGAGATGTAGGAAAGCGGTTCCACATGGTATACACTGTAAAAAAAAAAAGGGGTTTTAGGTCTTGCATAGAGCTGGTTGGGAATATTTCAACAATTTTTTGTTGGACAATACTAATTCATTGAAATTGAAACATTTTGCAGAAATGTGTCCACTTTGATAAATTGTTTGTTGAGATGGATAGAATTTTTGTCAAAATGAGAGAGAACACACTTCCTGCCTTTGACTAGGCAAAAGCCTGGTGGTTAAGGCACTCGCCTGGGATGTGGGAGACCTAGAATCAAGTCCTTGCTCTGAAGATTTGACTCTGGGTCTCCCACATCCCAAGTGCCCTAACCACCAGACTATTAGCTATTCTGATCTCTTTGTGTCTCTCTTCCAGGGAGGAGGAATTAAAAAAAAAAGGGCCGGCCCTGGTTTTTTGGCCACCCCAAAAAAAAAAAAAAAAAAATGGGGCAGCCAGAACGGCAAAGCAAAAACAAAACAAAACAAAAAACCTTGCGGCACGGCCGGAGCCAGGGTGCAGGGGGACTCCCTGCGCAGCAGATGTGCCCCAGCTAGCGGGGGAGCGGAGCCGGGGGGAGAGAGAGAACGGGGGCGGCCAGGGCTTCAGCGGGGCGCTGCCACGCGGCCCCTCATGCTGGGCCGCCTGCTGCCTGCCGGGAGGGCTCCACGCCGCTCCGGTCGGCAGGGAGGGAAGGACGCGGGCTGCCCTGCCAGGCTTGCTGCAGGGCACTCACCTCCTCCACGCCGCCGCCCCCTACAGGGCGGCTGGAGCAGAACAAAAAAAAAAGCGGCCATGCCGCCCTAGGATTGGGCAGAATGCCGCCTCCTACAAGCTGCCGCCCCAAGCACCAGCTTGCTCGGCTGGTGCCTGGAGCCAGCCCTGGACACAAAAACAAAACAATGTGAAATTAAAAAAAAAGTCATAACCTTGACTTTTTATGCAGAATGGAATTCTTGTTTTGCAATTGGCCTAGTCTTGCACCACCAAATTGTGGCAAGAGACAAGAAAGAAGTCACTGCTAGACCAACACAGGTGGTGAGGAAGGGAATAGAAAAAGCCACATAGAAATCCGACATCACAAAATGGCTTCATATAGGAACTATCTTTAGAGTAAACACAAATATATAAGTAAAATGTGAGCTCCTTCTAACAAGGGCATTTGCACTCAAATGGCTTCTGTTGATTTAGACTCAGGTTTCTTTTTATTTTACACATTCCTTTCAAAGCAGATTGTAAAGTGAATATGCAATCTGCCTACCACCTCTTTCAAGCATAAATATTCAAGGAAGGTTTAACATTAGGTAGACTGGTTGGTTTGGAAATAATCTTGAGTGACAAGAGAAGATAGCAGAAGTAAAACATGCATTTTCAGTAGGTTAATCAGAAAAAGTGAGGAAGGAGAGAGATGTACTATGGCATTACTGGTTCCATGCATTATAGTTATGGTTATGTCAGCATTTCTAGTACTTAATCCACTTGTTTAGTGGTTTGTTTCAGTGCTGCAAAATTACTATTCCAATTCAGATCCGAAGTTCCCCAAAGTTTGGGAGTGTCCAGATTAGATGTTATGGTTTGACCCTTTATATAGATAGCGGTCAGCCCTAAAGATCTGGGGTGAAATCTTAGCCCTGTTGAAGTCATTGGCAAAACTCCCATTGACTTCAGTAGAGCCAAGACTTCATCTCTGGTTCCAAATTTTACCAGATTTAGGGGTATTGATATGTTGGGCTTTTGAGCATGTGCAAAAATCAGTGATTGAATAGGCCCATGCACATGCAAGTAGGGTTGGGTTTTTTATTTTCTCCAAATTTATTTAAGTGTAAAAAAAGATATGTTAAGTGTTAGAAATTAAAAAAAAAAAACCTGTAGATGATAGTCATATCTTGAAACTCAAAAAAGGACTTCAGCATTTCTGTAAAATGGATTATTGTTTTAGACATTCTTTCAGCATTAAGAACAGCATTGTTTCACTTATGAAAGAGGCTCCATTTCCCCATTCCTCCACAATAATCCTTCTTGGATACAGTCTCCAGGCTTTTTTTGAGACGCTTCCCATTTCCCAGATGGTCAATAGGTTGCCTGCTATGCAGGGGTGAAAGTAAGTCCAGTGACTTATCGGTACACTGGGGCCAGCTCTGGTCCCCGGAAGGGGCGGGGCCTAGGGTGGAAGGGGTGTGGCTGAAGGAGTCAGAACCAGGCCCAGCCCACCCTGTAAGGTAAGTGCCCCTCCCAGTGGGGTAGCAGCAGCAGCCCGGGGCTCTGGTGGCTATCCAAAGTGCCCGGGGCTCCCCTGCTTCTACCGCCCTAGCCTTGTAAATAGCTGCGGAAGCCCTGGGGAAGTGGCGGGGCTCCCGCAACTATTTAAAGGACCAGGGCAGCAGATGCAGCTGGAGCCCCGGGCCCTTTAAATAGCCCCTGGAGTCCCCCCACTACCCCTGGGCTCTGGGGGCTATTTAAAGGGCCCGGGGTCCCCTGCTTCTACCGCCCCGGCCCTGTAAATAGCCACGGGAGCCCTGGGGAAGCAGCGGGGCTCCCGCAACTATTTAAAGGACTAGGGCAGCAGATGCAGCTGGAGCCCCGGGCCCTTTACATAGCCCCTGGAGCCCCCCACTACCCCTGGGCTCCGGGGGCTATTTAAAGGGCCCGGAGCTCCCCTGCTTCTACCGCCCCAGCCCTTTAAATAGCCGCCGGAGTCCTGGAGTAGTAGCGGTGGGGCTCCAGTGGCTATTTAAAGGGCCAGGGTGGTAGAAGCAGCGGGAGCCCCGGACTTTTTAAATAGCTCCCAGAGCCCCGCAGCCCTACCCCAGGGCTCCAGCAGTAGGGCTCTGGTGGCAATTTAAAGGGCCTGGGGAAGCCGGGCTGCCCTGGTACGGCAAATCAGCTCTTGCCGGTATGCCGTACCGGAGCATACTGGTTTACTTTCACCTCTGTTACTATGCATTTAAGTATTCATCCTTACTAGTAAATCATGGAAATGTTGTTTGTGTGAGGGAACCATATGTTGTGTATTTTGGTGTTTGTCATAGTGTGGTATGGCAATGTAGGAAAGGTAGCAAGAAGAAGTAGCTGAGCCATTGACAGAAGAGACTGTAATGGCAAAAAAGACATTATTCTACAATTTTTTCAATCCATAGGCCAGTATATCTATCTAGATACTTATGTCCCTCATCAATGTAGTATTTTAAGCCCAGAGAGAGAGAGAGAGAGAGAGAGAGAGAGAGAGAGAGAGAAAGAACCCCCACCCCCCTCGCAGGGGTTATCTCTTCTACCAATACCCTAACATCCATTTTGCTTAGTTCTTAACATATTTCATACTCAGAGCAAGATTCTCATTCCATGGTTGATGCTCCCTTTCATGAAAGGTTTTCTGGTCCTTAAGGGTAGCAATAGTGTGCATGAGTATGATTGTTGCTCTCTGTCTCGGGACATAACCAATGCCCTTGGTAACTTCCAGTCAAATCATTCTTGATCAGAGTCAGTGAAGAAGCCCCCCTTAGAAATTGTGTCTCTCCAGCTCTTCATATTTTGCCAGCTTTGATTGCTCACAGTAACCTTTTGCTGTGTCTTTCCCTCCATGCCTCCCTGACTCCCAGTCAGATTCGGTTCTTGTATTGCTCTGTTTCTTCACCACCACAGGTAGCTACAATAGAGTGCTGGCCTGCAACCTCCAGCGGAACCTTGCCCTTGGGGGGCTAGGTGTTTGTTTTTTGTACCAAGTGTTTCACTGCTTTTGCCTTGATGCTTCACCACCTTTTTGACTTAGAGATGACCATGATTTTGTTTGTTTTCCTTTTTCAGACTCAAGAAAGCAACACTGTTTAGACTCACCACATTCAGGAGGTTTTCTTCATAGCTATAAAGTCTAGAAACATAAAGTAAAATTTTCAAAAAGTTTAGGCATACAATAGTTTGATTAACTTGTATACACAGTTACTATGTTTGTGCATGCAGATTGGGTAATTATGTATGCAGATAGCCAAGCCGTTTGAGTGGACCTAACTAGAAAATTGTGATAATTACACATGCATTTTCCACACACAATCTTGCATTTAAACTCTTTAAAAACCTCACCCTTCATTTGTTTTTCCTTCTGAAACCTTAAATTCTGAAGAAAATGACAACCCACCACCACCAATGGGCCACAAGCAACTAATCAATGAGCAACAAAATACAACTTAGGGTATATCTACAATGCAATTAGACACCCATGGCTGGCCCGTGCCAACTGATTCAGGCTTGCGGGGCTTGCATTAAGGGGCTGTTTAATTGCAGTGTAGATGTTTGGGTTGAGGCTGGAGCCCAGGCTCTAGGACCCTGCAAGGTGGGAGGGTCCTAGAGGTCAGGCTGAAGTCCAAGCCCAAATGTCTACACCCTAATTAAACAGCTCCTTAGCCTGAGTCATCTGGCACGGGCCAGTGGCAGGGTCTAATTGCAGTGTAAACATACCCTGAGAGGCAATGCAGCTAGGAACAGAGGAAACAGCAAAGTAAGGAGGCTGTAGAGAATGTACGATCTGTGACTCATAGGTGAAAGCTGAATCCTCTTAGTGAGCATTTTCCAATAAATCTATTACTAACTAGGGCCTTCATTGGCTTTATGAAAACCACTTAGGGAATGAATAACAGAAAAAAGAAACAGAAAATAACTCATTTTCCAAAGTTAGAGCCAAAGCCGCCGTAGGAGAAACACAAATTATTTTATTAGAATGTCAGATAGAGATAGAGTCCATGATACTAATATACTTAGCACTTACAAATAGAGTGCTCTGCATTTTCAAAATGCTGTAGAAACTGGTAATTGGGAATGTGAAAATGAAAGTAAATTTATCTTCATAGTAATACAATCTCACATCCTCATATAATTCAGATGAGAGGGCACAGATTTGTCATGAAAATTTTGAATTTCAAAGTACAAGAAATGCTAGTTCTCATCCAAGTCACATTTTTTGTTACATATACATGATTCTTTAATTGTGGATAATATAAACATCAGTTGGAATCCCACACACTGCCTCCTGAATGGGTGAAACATGAAGATTAAAATCTTGTTCTAGAATATTGACAAAAAACTGAAATGAGTCTTGGGTAATTTAAGATCTAATAAGATTCTAATACTTCTTTAATTTCTGAATTGCATAAAATCAAGCTGAAAATGACTAAAGTGTATGATAATAGAAATTAGCCAAAATAAGGATTGATTTTGGTTACCTTTATAGCCTCTGCATTTGAGTCATTTTTTTTATTGACTAAGAACTACTGTTCTGAAAAAAGATCTTTACACAGGCAATCTACTGATTTTTGTCATTCTAGTACAGCATATTGAATCTGTATTTTTGACTTCTGAATGTTCTTGATATTTACTAATCCTCCCACCTTACTCCCAGTTCTGTGTATTTTAAACAGATCAACAATCACCAATGGGAATATATTATACATTTTTAATATGAGGTGTGGCTATTACTGTGTGTGGCTGTTATCTATATTTTATTTGTGGATTTTTACTACTCTACCAGAAAGAACTAATGTTCAGGGCACATTTGCCAATCTTTTAAAAGTATACATGAATAAAAAAACTGGTCAATTACACACCTTAATTAGCATCCCCACAAAATCCCTTCCATGCCTTCACTATGGAGATTTTCTCAGCCTCCTACCAAGCCTTGTCCACCTATCACCATTCAATATATTTTTGAATACTTTTTATAAAAAAAAGAATCCTATGGAGAGCTGGTTGGAAAATGTCAACTTTTAATGAAAAATCAAAACCTGAAATATTTATTCCCAAACCTAAAATATTTTCATTTGGAGATGCTGCTATGATGACCTGAATTATAGTTCAGGTGCCTCATGCTCTCATTCTACACCTGAGGTCAGACTCCCTGGTTGGACAAATCTCCCATGATGCACCAGCCAGAGACTCTACTCATTAAGAGCAGCTGCAGAAGTATCCAAAGCAAGGACCTTCAGACTTTCTTGTAATATGAACTGGGCTTTCTCTGCCTTGGATGACTGGCTATTTGCGCCAACCGTCTCCCTCCCAGTCTTTTCACCTCATCTTATCCATATTTTAAAATCCTAGAAAATTATATCATAAAGTATATCCCTGCAACCAGAAGTTTATGTAAGCTTATACATATGTGCCAGAAACACAAGTTAATATTTATTTTCTAGATATCAATGTGATGTTTAACATTCTGTATTCACAGGACTGCTACGTTCAGCAGCATTTGAAGTAAAAAGCTAAACTACAGTAAACACATTGTATAGTCACTTTTCTTTGAATCTCATATTGGAGTCCAGCTGTGAAAAGTATGACAAAACCTAAGATTCACGGCAAATTACTTGACAAGAGAATGTATAGTCAGCAGAGCGCACAGCACAGCACTCCGACCGTGATAATCATAGAATTGTAGGGCCGGAAGGGATTCCAAGAGGTCATCTAGTCCATCTGCCCACACTGAGACAGAACCAAGAATACCTAGACCATCCCTGACAGGTGTTTGTCCAACTTGTTCTTTAAAACTATCAATAATGGGGATTCCACAACCTCTCTTGGAAGCAAATTCCAGAGCTTAAATAATCTTATATTTAGAAAAGTTTTCCTAATATCAAACCCAAATCTCCATTTCTGTAGATTAAGCCCATTACTACTTGTCCTACCTTCAGTGGACATGGAAAACAGTTGATTACCATCTTCTTTATAACTGTCCTTAACATATTTGAAGACTGTTATCAGGTCCCTCCTCAGTCTTCTTTTCTCAAGGCTAAACATATCCGGGTTTTTAAACCTTTCCTCACAGGTCATGTTTTCTAGACCTGATATCACTTTTGTTGTTCTCAGGACTCTCTCTTCAACTTACCCACATCTTTTTTAAAGCATGGCATCAAAACTAGGCACAATACTCCATCTGAGACCTCCCTAGTATCAACTACAGCAGAACAATGGCCTCCTGTGTCTTACACAGGACAGTCCTGTAAATACACCCCAGAATTATATTAGCTTTTTTGCAACCACATTACTTTGTTGGCTCATATTCTATCTGTTATTCACTATTACCCCTTGATCCTTTGCAGCAGTACTTCTGCCTAGATAGTTATTTCACATTTTGTAGTTACGCATTTGATTTTCCTTTTTAAGTGTAGTACTTTGTATTTTATTTCATCTTGGTGATTTCAGACCAATTCTCCAACTTATCAAAGTCATTTTGAATGCTAATCCTGTCTTCCAAAGTAGTTGCACCCCTCCCAACTTGATGTCATCCTCAAATGTTATAAGCATACTCTCCAGTCCATTATCCAAGTAATTAATGTAAATATTGAACAGTGTGTCCTTTTCCTTCTATCATCTACTATAAAATAGTATACAGGGCTGCAATCATGGATGCTAGACTCCGGCAAAGCTACACTTTTACAAGACTTTCCAGTAAAAGAATGCTACACAGTGGTTGTAAGATTAAACAAATCGTGGGAAATTCAGGGCTATATTTTAATGTTATCATTTGCTACTATAGATTGTGATTTTAATGCTTTGTAATATGATCTGCTTTGGTTGCTAAATTGGCTCTTTCAAGGGGATTGAGTGACTTGCAAAAAACCTCACCAGCTTAGCAAATCTTGAAGACTTAAAAATTTCATTGATATGCAAGAAATGAGCTGAGTTATCATAGCTGAACACATATAGCTTTTGAAGCTTATCAAATAATTTGCAACAACAGACAGAAAATAGTTTTTTATCAAAGGAGGCTTCTAGATTAAAGTAAAATTGCATAACAACTATTATTAAATATCTAGGATGTCATTGGGAATCTGGTTTTGGGGTGTATTCATATGAAATCAATTTCATTTTGGGTTCAAATTCTACTCTTCAGCTAATTAAATCTGTCTTCTGAACAATACTATAAATATTAATGATGTTTTTCTAACCTATATAACTGTCAAGCCTTCCAAAGAGCTACTAGATAATTTTAAAAAATCTTTTTGGTGCATTGGTTACTTTTATTCCCATGGTTGTCAACAGTTCATGATTATATAGGACAAAATTATATGTCCCAGTGCCCATACTGAAATTAAATTTTCCACATACCCATGTTAACTTTAAATCTGTCAGATCACTATATTGATGGGATTGTAGCAGAACACTCAGTGACGTATGCATCAAGGTTTTATTGTAAGTTTATTATATTTCAGACACATACTCGTGGAGAAATATCTACTAGAAATAACCATGAATATCTTTGTGAGTCAAATAAAAATTAATCTTAACTAAAGGTTTATATATAGTAAGTCTAAAAGGTATATTTTTTGGTTACTCCAAATCCCATTTTAATTAATACCTATACTGAATTTGGCTTTATTTTTTTCTCTTAATCTTTACTAGATGGCATTTAACTGAAATCAGTACTATGATAGGAACGAATGGGAAATGGGAGGGGGCTCATCTCACTCTGGTTAGACATTTTGCTGATATATATTAGCATTTCTATCATGTAACTGGTCAAAATGACTAAAAATATTATCGAAGGAAGAGATGGGCGATTAATTTAAGTAAAAGTCAGATTCAAAGTATCTAATGTATTGTTAAATTCCTTTCTCTCCACATTAACTGTATGTCTGAAAAGCTGTTGTTAACACTACTTGACACAATTTCATAAAGGCTAATTTAGTTAGGAACCTGTCTACATTTCTGCTGGGAAGTACATTTTCTGTGAGGTGAGCCTTACTTAAGAATTTACAACTGGCCTGATCCAGCTTCCATTGTCTTCAAGAGGAGCAGGATCAAACCATTACATTTTTCAAATGCCTGAACTCTATGAATGCAAACTCAGTGACCATTATTTTCCTTGACTACAAACATTTGATGAAGTAATTTTCACTACCCAAACTATGCTGTCTGTATAAGTGGGGCATTTGCTTAGATGAAAAGCAGCTTTTACTTTCAAACTGATTACCTTTAATATAGAGGAACAAAAGTAACAAACTCTATTCTAAACTTTTTGTTCATATTTCCAAGACATGGTTGTTCACCAGTTTTACAGACATCTTTTTTCCCCCACTGTTTATCAGACTAATATTAAGTTTCAATTAGAGAACAGAAAGTAACACACAATTTAGAGAGAAACTGCTAGAACTGGTGAGCCCAAAATATTATTCCGCCACTCCCTAACATGCTCTCCTACAAAAATATTAGTAGCCTTGCCACCAAATTACTGCCTAGTATGGGGAAAACTATCAACCCTGCAAAATCAGAACTGCTATAGGACCCATAAAATTACAGTGAGATGCAGAAAAGTAGCACAGACATTGAGGTGAGACATTCAGAATCAAACAGCATTAACATAAGACTTTCAAAAGCAATCAATATTGATATTACTCTGGACCCATTAGAAGTCAACAGTAAAATTCCTGTTGCCTTTTGTGCATGCAGAGTTTGTTCCAGCCACATCTTCTATTGTAGCCCTCATTTCAATGGTGTGAAGAGTGTTTTCCATACTAGCCATGCATGTTAAAAGTAGTGCTGGTTCTTGGGGATGAAATCAGATGGACCAATGTGGGGCTTCTACCTTGGGGACACTTGACACACTGCCCCAGACAGCCAGTGGAGGGCCTCAAGCCAAGCCTATCCGTGGCTGTTAATTAGTTGCCCATACAAACACTGTTACAGGATAAAAAAAAACATTGCAAGATGCCATGTCATGATAGTTTCTTCCCCTATCTTTATTGAGCAGAAATGAAACTCATAATGAACATGTGTCTCTGAAGATTACGTTTACTGGCCCACAATTCTGTAAACATTTAGACATAGGAGTAGGTAGTTGTTTGCAGGATCTGGTCTGTTATGACTCTACTCCTGATTGAGATCTCTGCTTTATTATTCAAATAGTTGAATAAACTAAACATACAATTTCTGTGGGAAGAGAAATGACCCCACTGATCAGGTCTTTATGTGTTTTAATGATCAGCTGAAGGCATGGAGATTACCAAACTTGTATCTTTATTCTCTGCCTTTCAAACGCACCCCACTGTAAAATGGTTCAACTGCACTGACTCTGAGTGACAGTCGTGTTCAGTATAATACAGAATCTGGCCCAGTATTTCAGTTTATAAATTGCATAAATTGCACCAAATAAAAAGTGGTAACTTACATTTATACTGTTATGTCCATTATTTTATACTTAGCTTTGTCTGGCGTATGTATATATTGTTACACTATGAGCTATGTGACAAAATTCAATAGGTTTGATTCTGATCTGACTTTCACTGATGTAACTCTATTGATTTCAGTGAATTTACTCCAGGTTTCCATCCCATGTGATAGATCAAAATCAGGACCTGTAATGCTAAATTGCTATGCACACTATATGGAAGAAAATGGCCACTTTATCTGTAAAAGAGCAGGTTTTTTAATATTGAATGAAGTACAGTAACAGAATATAAGAGTCTTTGTATTTTCAGAGTGTACTGGTATTTGTTTCTTACAATGTGCTTTATGTAGATAGGTAATTAAATTGTCAAATCTGTGAGCAAATAGGCACAATGTATGTAAAACCTGGATTGTATAACAGCTGCTATAAGTTTGCTGTCAAACTGTGCTAATCAAGCTTAGCATTTGGAAATTACTTTTGCCTTTAAACTCTCCTGGCTATTCAGATGAAGTAAAAACAGAATTTAAATTGTTCAGATTGCCATCCAGTTCCCTTTATTGTGTTTTACGCTTGTATAGACTTGAGAGTAGGAGAACTTTGAATTAAAGCAATAATGGTAAACTTCATACTCTGACCCACTGACAGCATTCTTTCTTTCCAGGTCTGATATGGCTCTGTTATATGGCCTAATGTGATTCCCATTAAAGTAAATTAAAAGACTCCCATTAACGTCAATGGACTTTGGATCAGGCCACTGCTGAATAGCAGCATGATTCTTGCCATCATGATGATATGCCCTTGCAGTTATCGAAAACTCTTTTATATACCATGAAAAGCCTGGCAAGCCAATCCATGTATACATCCATCACTTTTTGGGGTGCAACCCAGACCAGTGAGAGGTTGTGTCACCACTTGTCCTAACCATGAGTGCCTTGAAATGCTCTGCAGCTATCAGTGCCTGCTGGATGCTCCTGGTCAGCATACAAGCAAGCACAGAGTATCTGTATGTTAAACAGCCCTAGTTCAACAACTCTGACTCTAGCAGCCTGCTTCTTACACCACAGTCACATTCTGGTCTCCACCAGCCTTGGTTATGAATACCCAAGTGACCCCAACACATCCCAGTCTCAAATTCCCCCAAAACAGTCTACCTTCAAATGTTCAGCCCTCTCCTGGAACATTTAGAGAAATAATAAGGTATGTTGGTCCTTCAAAGAGACAAAAGTACAGCAGCTTGTTGCTTTAACTGGAGTTAACAATCACTTCAATTCAAACATTATTATGTATCAAAAGTAAAACAAGTGTATTAACAAAAATAAGATTTTAAGTGAGTTCAAATATAAGGGATAAAGTCAGAAACGGCTACAAGCAAATAAAAGTGACTAAGCCTTTAACTAAACTACAATCTTGGTTCAAGGTAAGGCTCTTACCACACTTCCTTCCTGCAAGATGCTTGACCACGCCCTTGGTCAGGATCTCCGACAAAGTCCAAAGTGCTCAGTTCCTTTGTCTTAGATGAAAGATAACTTGGGGTTCCTTGCCACTCTCATTTATAGTCTAGTGAACCTTTGAAATGTATTCTGCTGAACTTCATTGTTCATGCAGAGTAAAGGAGCCATGAGGTCTGGAAGATGAGACTCTCTGCTGGTTCCTCCCCTGTTGGTGGTTGCTGCTTTATGCAAATTATATAGTCCGATACAAATGAATAGCCCATTGAATTTGGGCCACACCTGTTAGCCCTCTTTCCTTTGTCTGGAGAAAACCTGTTTACCAACTCTCCCTGAAATGCCAGGTTTAAACACCATTTAATCACAGACTTTAAAGCATAATATTAATGAGTATACATAATTTCACATGCAGAATTGTTACATATATTTTACACTGTTATTATTTACCAGTGTGCTATTAGTTTTCAAATGATATCTCACAAGGCATATTTTGTACAAAAATCATGGCAGTAGTGTGTAGGGTCTTGAATACAGGGGTGTCTACAGTCACAACAAATTAAGCAATGAGGAGTCTGGTGGTACCTTAAAGACTAACAGATTTCTTTGGGCATAAGCTTTCATGGGTAAAAAACCCACTTCTTCAGATGCATGGAGTGAAAATTACAGATACAGGCATAAATATACTGGCATGTGAAGAGAAGGAGGTTACCTTACAAGCGGAGAACCAGTGTTGACAAGGCCAATTCAGTCAGGGTGGATGTGGTCCACTCCCACTAATTGATGAGGAGGTGTCAATACCAAGAGAGGGAAGCACGAGAACAAATCTACACAGATATACCCCTAGAACCCCAACCGGGGGTATTCTATCTGCTACCCAAGATCCATAAACCTGGAAATCCTGGATTCCCCATCATCTGAAGAATTGGCACTCTTACAGCAGGATTATCTGGCTATCTGGACTCTCTCCTCAGACCCTATGCTAATAGAACTCCTAGCTATCTTTGAGACACTACTGACATCCTGAGGAAACTACAATGAATTGGTGATCTTCCTGAAAACACCATCCTGGCCACCATGGACATAGAAGTTCTTTATCCCAATATTCCACATGAGGATGGACTACAAGCTGTCAGGAACAGTATCCCTGATGAAGCCACGGCACACCTGGTGGCTGAGCTTTCTGACTTTGTCCTCACAACCATTTCAGATTTGGGGACAACTTATACCTTCAAGTCAGTGGCACTGCTATGGGTACCCGCATGGCCCCACAGTATGCCAACATTTTTATGGCTGACTTAGAACAATGCTTCCTCAGCTCTCGCCCCCTAGCGCCCCTCCTCTACTTGTGCTACATTGATGACATCTTCATCATATGGACCCACGGGAAGGAGGCCCTTGAAGAATTCCACCTGGATTTCAACAATTTCCACCCCACCATCAACCTCAGCCTGGACCAGTCCACACAAGAGATCCACTTCCTGGACACTACAGTGCAAATAAGTGATGGTCACATAAACATCACACAATCCATTGTCTACAGCCAAGCCCTAAGATACATCCAGCAATGCCCCTCTGCCATCTACATTAGCCAAACCGGACAGTCTCTACATAAAAGAATAAATGGATACAAATCAGACATCAGGAATGGTAACATACAAAAGCCAGTAGGAGAACACTTCAATCTCCCTGGACACTCAATAACAGATTTAAAAGTAGCCATCCTTCAACAAAAAAAACTTCAAAAACAGACTTCAAAGAGAAACTGCTGAGCTACAATTCATTTGCAAACTTAACACCATCAATTTGGGCTTGAATAGAGACTGGGAGTGACTGGCTCACTACAAAAGCAATTTTCCCTCTCTTGGTATTGATACCTCCCCATCAATTATTGGGAGTGGACCACAGCAACCTTGACTAGTAGATGTGCAGGTGAATGAGCCCCTGATGGTGTGGCTGATGTGGTTGGGTCCTATGATGGTGTCGCTAGAGTAGATATGGGGAGAGAGTAGGCAATGGGGTTTGTTACAGGAATTGGTTCCTGGGTTAGTGTTTCTGTGGTGTGATGTGTAGTTGCTGGTGAGTATTTGCTTCAGGTTGGGGGGTTGTCTGTAAGCGAGGACTAGCTTACTTCCCAAGGTGAGAGTGAGGGATCATAGAATCATAGACGATCAGGGTTGGAAGGGACCTCAGGAGGTCATCTAGTCCAACCTCCTGCTCATTTTCCAGGATAGGTTGTAGATCATTGATGATGTGCTGGAGAGGTTTTAGCTGGGGGCGGAAATTGTTAATTGTTAATTTCCACCCCACCATCAACCTCAGCCTGGACCAGTCCACACAAGAGATCTGCTTCCTGGACACTACAGTGCAAATTAGAAATGGTCACATAAACACCACCCTATATCACATTAGCTGCAAAATAATGAATAATAGCAGTATTTTTGATAGACTGTCAGCCTAACATACTGCTGCATCTATTTTCACTATTCCTCAGATCCCAGAACTTGCTCCTGGGAAAGGAACATTCCTCCTATTTTTAGATATATTGTCAGTAGTTTTTCCAATACATTTTCTGTCAGATATGATGCTAATTTAAGCAAATAAGGTTCACTTTCCAGGTTATATCAAGAGCAAAATTCTCTTTGATCAATATTCTTTCTCTAGGTATTTTATTCTTGCCTTCATCTGCCAGATTTGCTCTGAAATAAAAACAAACTTCCAGCAATATACTACATTTTGGCATAGTTGGTATATATCCTACCCCTTGTGGTCTCAGAAAAAAAAAAGTCATGAATTAAAACTTACCTGGTTATGGCACTGACAGCTGGTGTTTCTGCTGTCTATGAATTATTTAGAGATGGCTGCATTTACAATACAAAAGAACTGCAGAGACCTGCATAATGACAAACAAAGCAGCAAATCTGACCTTATTATGTGGAATAAGTGAAGGTAAGTCTTCAGGAATCAAAAACACAGATAAAATACTTTACGCTGTTGGCAGAAGCTATAATGTCTACAGTAAACTATGTTCTTCTTGCAGTGCTCACAAAAAACTTGTATTTAATCACATCCACAAATTTAGATCTTCCACATTCTTCAGGGAAACCAGCAGCTACCAAAATGTTAGCCTAGTTTGGATAACACTTCCCCATCCATTGGTGTTACCTGTATAAAATAGTTATAAGTCATTGGAGTCTCCTTCTACTTACTTTTAACTGCTAATCCCCACTCTCTTCACAGGCAACACTATCTCAAGACTTTTGATCACCACTATATAGAAAGAATGTAGAGAAACTGGAAAGGATCCAGAGGACAGCGACAAAAATGATTGAATGGATGGAATGCAAGCCGTATGAGCAAAGTCTGAAGCAACTGTAGATGTTTTGTTTGGACGAGCAGATTAAGGAGGGGACATGATAACAGTCTTCAAATACTTGAAAGGCTGCCATAAAAAATGGAGCAAATTGTTCTCTCTTGCCAAATTGGACAGGACCAGAGGCAATGGGTTAAAAATACAGATTAGATTGAATCTCAGCAAAAACTTCCTAACTGTAAGAAAAGTAGAACAATGGTCCAAACTGCCTAGGAAAGTCATGGAATTTCCTTCATTGGAGGTTTTCAAAAAGAGGCTATATCATGTGATACAGCAGGGCCAGGGAGGAGTGGGAGAGGGGAGATATATAAGCCTTAGGCTAATTAAGGCATGGTTCCCTGTAGACTAGGGAGGGGTGCTACAGGTTAATTGGAGCACCTGTAGTCAATTAAGGCCCTGTAAGGAACCTAATAAAAATCCCCTGCTTCAGGCAGACAGGGTGGAGTGAGGAAGGAGAAAGGATTGGAGTTGTGTTACTGACAATTGAAAGACCAAAGAACTGGAGGAAGGGAGACTCCGTCCCCCAGTGTCAAGGACCAAGGGTAACCCTACCCAAGGGAGAAGAGGGTAAAAAACCTGCCAGGGTTGAGAGGGGCTGGGGCTCAGAGTGAGGAGTAAACCCAGACCCCTTCCATGCTTCCCTCCTCTACAACCTTCCTGGGTCACGAGTGGGGCCCTTGGCACCCCAAGAGCAGGAGCAAGGGGTGGCGTCCTAGCCCCCGCCCCCCTGACCCACCATACCAACATAGGACATTTTGCCACAATAGACATCAGTCTTGGATGGTTTAGACACAATACTGCATCTTGGCAGGGGATTAGATTAGATGAACCTTGTGGTGCATTCTAACCTTGTAGTTCTGTGACTCCATATGTTTCTATGATTAATAGTAGACAACCCAGACACGCTGTTGCATACATGCTGCCGTGCTCCCCTGCGGAGCCACAGCCCCCCCTCCCCCCCCCAGCACCTGCCTTCCAGATTTGAACACCTCAAAATTCAGGAGTGCTCAAGCTCAGTTTGGGCAGCTGTTACTTCATTTCTCCCAAATCAAATATACTGATCCACTGTAACTAGTTGTAGAAAAAGTAGGATAAAATTGAGCAAGAAATGCTTCCCAGTGGTTATTAGGACTGGAATTGCTATTTTCAACAGCCATTGCCTTTTGTTTGTTTGTTTGTTTAAAAGGAAGACAGTGATATTGCATTGGAAAATTCCCCATAGAAAGAAAGAGTGGAACAAAAGAATAATAAAGGCACCTCCATTTTTCCTCATTTATGTAGGACAGTCTTATAATATGCATCCAGATATCCTCCAATCACACAAGCTGAAAATTGTTCCACTTTACTGCAGTTCTGTAACCATATGGGAACCAATCCTGTCTGTGTTCTGCGCACACCCAAAATTCCTGCTGAATGACCCACCCTGGGAGCGAGTTACCAGTGACCCAGGGCTGTGGCGGAAGGAGGGTGCATGGCGGGGGTGGGGAGAGCCCAGGGCTGGGGCGGCAGGAGGTGTGTGTGGGGGGCAATGGTGGGGGGGTAGGGGAAGCCCAGGGCTGGGACGGCAGGGGGGTGCGGGTGGGGGGGTGAGAGCCCAGGGCTGGGGCGGCAGGGGGGTGCGGGTCGGGGGGGAGAGCCCAGGGCAGGGGGTGCGGGTGGTGGGGGAGAGCCCAGGGTTGGGGTGGCAGGGGGGTGCGGTGAGGAGCCCAGGGCTGGGACGGGGGGCAGCCAAAAATTTTTTTGCTTGGGGCGGCAAAAAACCTAGAGCCGGCCCTGGAACAACCAGTATACTTTCATCTTTATGGAGTAGAATCAGAGGCGTAGCTAAAATCTTGGGCACTTGAGCATGTCTGTGTTAGCTCTGTTCTTCCTTTGGGGCAATTGGTACCCCAATTTCTGTTCCTTTGTTTCCCTGCCAGAGTTGCATGACAAAGGGTTGAATAGGACACACAATTCTAAACTGAGGTCCTGGCAGAGAAGTGAAGATTCAACTGACTTATAATGTTTTGTATTAAAATGTATTTGATAGGGTATTTGTATTTTTTAAGAGGACACCGTGAACTTGAAATATAGAGTAAAATTTTCAAAAGCACTTAAGATACACTTTTAGGACCCAAAATCCCATTGACCTTCAATGAGACTTAAGCTCCTGAATCTCTTAGGCACTTTTGAAAAAATGTACCTCAGATCAATTTACGCTCCAACTTACCTTTTGTCCCTCTGCCTGGTTTTCCAGTCATACTTTTTAGAATATGTTTGTGTTCCCCGTTTTTACTATGTGAAAAACCCACACAAACAGGGGAAACTGACTATATGGGGGAAATGAATCTGACTATACACAAAGTGCTGTCAAATGCACAAATTAAATAAGATGAAAATCTGAAAGAAATGTATTTTCCCTCTAATCTCTACCAGGAAAAGTCCTCTTATATGTTACTTGTTACAAGAGTAGGTAAAAAGCAATGAGCAGAAGTGCAATTTTCAAGGTGAAGAGCCAATCTTGCATTACGCGTTGAGGCAAAACTCTATGTGAAGCCACTTTGCAAATCACCTTTATTATTATCCTACATCCAGACTGAAGTTTGCTTTATTAGGAAGGTTATTGTTTGCAAAGTGTGTCTCAAGTGATGGGCAGAAATGGTCTTTGCTAGCTGGGATCCTTCTGTTCCCCCCACACTCATTGGGTTAGTAAGGTTTATTGCCTATTGTGCTCTGCCTCTAGCTGTATTTTCTAAGCAGAAAGGCACAATGGGCTGGGATTTATTTCAATATTCCACAAGCTTCAAACAAAATCTTCTCATGGCATTTTTCTCTTCCCTGATTCTATTTTTGATGTACGGCCCCACCGCAAAGCCCCATCTGTGCACGTCACTGCACTGGGTAATTAGAATGGAACAGAATTTAGCACCATATGGACTGACAAAAGAAAATGACCACATAAATGAAAGGTAGTGCTCCCCTTCTCTATCCCATCCCTCTGCCCCAGTGATCCTATGCCGTCTGCCTGCTCACTTACTTTTTTCTGCTATTCTCACTTCCTCCCTTGTCCTTCTCCTCAGCCCCTCACTCTCTTCTAGATCCTTCCCTTCATAATGCAACTATGCTCTAGTCACTGCCAGCCCAGCCTCAAAAAGCCATCCCTTGACCCTCACTGCTTCACCAACTATCACCCCATTTCCCTCTTGCCTTCACCTCTGCAATTACTGATCATCCTTATGTAACCCTTCTGCCCCTCTGAGTTGGCAGCATCAAGGGCAGGGTTCAGTATCTAGTGGTTCCATTTCAATAACGCAATGCAAAACCGGCTCGAGCCCCCACCCAGTGACCTGGGAGAATTACATATCACCCCCCGGGCACCTCTAGGAGGCAATACTTCCCCTCTCGCAAGCACAGAGTCTGAGTGTCGCAAAAGCCTTTTAATAAAGGAGGGAAACAATGCGGCATTATGTTGGGGAAACACCACAAACAGGATTCATAACACAAACCATGAGCAAAAGACTCACCTCCAAGTAAGTTTGGCAGTGTCCTTTTCCCCTCAGGGTCTTAAGTCCAATCACCCCAAAGTCCAACAACCCAAAAGTCTCTGTCCCTGGTCAGTGCCGCCCCAGAATTCAAAAGTTTACCTGCCCACTCCAGCCATCCCCGCAAACTGCTCCGCTCCACTCGCTGTTCCATGGGCCGCTCCAACCGCCCCACAAACTGCTCCGCTCTGCCAGCTGCTCCACTCCACCAGCCGTCCCATGAACCGCTCCAGCTGTCCCCATAAATCACTCCGCTCACTATTCCATGGGCCGCTCCAACCGTCCCACAAACTGCTCCACTCTGCCAGCCGCTTAGCAATATATCTTCAGGCTCCCCCACTAGTTAACACAGCACTCAGTGATCTCAGCTCAGTAATTTTAGCTCTTTTAGTGATTTCAGATTGTAGCAGGGGAGCACGAGTGCTGGTGCACCATCAGCCCAAAGTGAATTCAGCTCAGCAGCCTCTAGCTAGACTCCTAATAGAATCAAAATTAGCTCTGCTATTCAATAGTGGAGAGAAGAGGTGGTGCAATTGGTGTTCCAGGCCCTCAAAAAGGGCCCATACCATCAGGTACACATACCCATCCCCAGTCTCTCTCAACTCACTGGGTTTTGGAACCCATGTCCCTTGTCTAGCGAGTGCTACTTAGGTGATGGTGAGACCATCTGTCATAAAACAGTTTCATTGTCCT
The DNA here is from genome assembly GCF_002925995.2 of Terrapene triunguis. Lineage (NCBI taxonomy): Eukaryota > Metazoa > Chordata > Testudines > Emydidae > Terrapene > Terrapene triunguis. The sequence continues at coordinate 22,317,703 of NW_020664483.1, forward strand.
TGAGTCACATAATCAGCGTAACAACACTTTAATCCTCCTGCCCCAATAACAGAGAAACTGGGGATCCCACAGCTGCCAAAGTGACCATTTTGGGCTGCCGTGGGCTCATGCTAGGCAGGGTGGGTGTGCCTATGCAAACAAGATCAGCCCCTGAAGTTCTTTTCCACACTCACCATAATTCACCATCAGATGTCAGGGTAGAGCTCATCCTGACTCTGCTTACACTTCTATAGGTTGACCAGACAGCAAATGTGAAAAATCGGGACAAGGGGTGAGGGGTAATAGGAGCCTATATAAGACCCAAAAATCAGGACTGTCCCTATAAAATTGGGACATCTGGTCACCCTATCCTTCTATAACCAGACAGTTCCCTAACCTCATCCTGAATTTTCTCCACTCTCTTCATTCCACAGCAACTGCTCTCACTATGATCTCTAAAGGCTTCTATTCCACTTTGTCAGTCACACATAGCTTTCTATATACCCTCCCCATATAGCTTTCTGCAAAAATTATAAAGTGGACATAGAGATTTATCTCATTCTCTCTTCCCTACAGTCAACCTCAGCAGGAGATGAGTGTTCTCTGTTTTGTGTGATTTGTTTGATGTTTTTTTCTCTCTCTTTGAAACATAATGTTATTGTGGAGAAGCTCCATCAGCAAAGTGAGTTTTTCATTTTGCTCTGAAGGGGCTGAGGTACATAGTTCTCCTGATCTCTTCTGAGAGCGAGTCCCGGCTACATGCAATATTTGATGAGAGAGCCCTATCTCTTCAGCACATGAGTCTCACTCTTGAGGTTGGCAGTTCCACTGTTTCAAATGACCTTAGGTGGTCCCTTATGTAACTTCAGGCAGTCCCATGGGATGCTTGACCAACTATTCAATGGGGATCCAGCCAGCACACAGCAGTGATGTGCTCTGTGAAGCCTGTGCTGCTGAGAAGATGTACATCTCTGTTCTGAACCAACTGGAGCTTTTTTTAAGGCACATGGTTTCATACTGATCTAGTGAGATGTACAGTAATCAAGCATGGAGGTCACAGATGTGAGGGTCAGGTTAAATCCAAACCCAACAAGAGAGGATGAAGTCTTCCCAGCCAGACAGAAAGGGAATTGTTTGTGCTTAAGCCCAGAATCAGTGAGCAATCCCGGTGAACACTGAAGCTGAGGGCTATTTTAACAATCTGAGGTTAGATGACCTCCCTGGACCATGATATTGAGGGGGTGAGTTCTTCAAGATGATCCCCCACTCCCGCAATGGCATTGCCTCTGTCTTCCCAAGACTCAGATTCACCCAGGTGCTCTCTATCCATCCATGTCTGCCAAACCATTGAGGGGCAAAGGCATAATTGTGGTGTAAACAAAGAAAACACTGTCCACTTAATTCAGTGTGAGAATAGGAACAGGGGACACTTAACCTTCAAAGATTAGAAACTTGGCTCCATTTCAGAAAAGCATCCAGCTTTCAAAGATGAGCTGGAAACCTCAACAGATCAAGATGCATGAAGTTTCCATCACTTGCAGCTTTAGTGCCATTGAACATTTCAAAGAACCTCAAAAAGTTCCTGTTCAGATTTGGTTCTTAAACTATGCAAAGGGTAGGCTTGGGGCCATGGGGTCTCATTTGATCTGAACTGTTTTATCCATCCCTAAGGGAAACTACAATGACAACACTAAGGCCTGGTCTACACTAACCCCCCAAGTCGAAGTAAGGTACGCAACTTCAGCTACGTGAATAACGTAGCTGAAGTCAACATACCTTACTTCGAACTTACCGCGGTTCAGACGCGGTCCACACGGGGCAGGCAGGCTCCCCCGTCGACTCCGCGGTACTCCTCTCGTTGAGATGGAGTACCGCAGTCGACGGCGAGCACTTCCTGGTTCGATTTATCGCGTCCAGACCAGACGCGATAAATAGAACCCGGAAGTTCGATCCCCAGCCGCCGAACTAGCGGCTAAGTATAGACCAGCCCTAAGTCTCAGTGAATGTTCTCAGTATAAATAAACCAGAGATCTGAATCATTTCAGGGGCTAGTGTAATTCAGGGCCAGCTGTCAAATTTTTCAGACAAATGGAATCATAAAGGTCATATCATTACTGAGCAACATGGATTAAAGGGGAAAATATTCCTTTGTATTTTCACTTGGTTAACTCACACTTGAGAACAGAGAAAATGAAATGGCTATAGAAGGGATGAATGAAAAGACTAAAGACCTAATTCTGCCACACTTACTCTTTGGGAGTAGTTGTCCTATTCATTTCAATGAGTGAAGAGCCTAAGAGTCTGAGTCTGATCTCACCAAACCACTGTGAACCAGGAATGCTTTGAAGCCCCTATTGTGTATAACATGTGGGATAACAGAATTACTATGGTTATCCTTTTTATGGACTGATCTAAGGGTATGGGTCAAATTCATCCCTGGTAAAACTCTATGGAAGTCACCTCAGGGATGAATTTGGCTTGTTGTCTGATCAGGGATCTAATATAAAATGGCATTTTTCCTTTGACTTTGCTATTTGAGATGACAGAATGAAAGGAAGAGGACAAATAAGTTCCCAAACAAAATTCATAACATCCTGCTTTTCCTCACATATGATGTAGGACATAACTTTTAAAAAAAAAAATGTATTCCTATTCCCTCTAGCTCTCCTCATTATGCTAAGGGTGTTCTAGTTTTTGTTGCTGCCCACATCATTCTCATGTTCTTATTTTACTGTTGTCTCTCTTTGTGATAAGAATACTTTTCACTTAGAGACCCCTCTATATGAGCATCCTAATATGCTTTACAGATATGAATGAATTAAGGCTAACAACACTTCTGAGGGACAGGTAAGGGTTATTATTCCATTTTACAGATGGGTAAGCTGAAGCACAGATGATCAGTTCCTTCTCCCATTGAAGAAGGAACGGATTGGAGGGAGGGATAGCTCAGTGGTTTGAGCATTGGCCTGCTAAACCCAGGGTTGTAAGTTCAGTCCTTAAGGGGGCCACTTAGGGATCTAGGGCGAAATCAGTATTTGGTCCTGCTAGTGAAGACAGGGGGGCTGGACTCAATGACCTTTCAAGGTCCCTTCCAGTTCTATAGGGTATCTCCATTAATAAAATTAATCAGTGATAAAACTACCATTGAAGGTGCATCTCCCAGGCCACATAGAACCAGGAAGGAATACTGAACCCACAGGCAGATCATCAGCTGGTGTAAATTGTCCCAACTCCATATCTGCCTCTGGATATCCCAGCTGCCCATCCCATGACTCAAGTAGAAGACCATACAATAGTACAAATTAAATCCCACAATGGAAGAGAAATGCAAAATACATGTAAGTGGTTCTGCTCAAAATGTGGTGGCTGGAGGACACTTTTTCTGAGTGATTCTATTTTGAGTTTTGAGATTTCTCTGAAAGTGAATGGATTGATTTCTTGTCTAAGACTGATTTGTAAGTCAACAGTCCCAGAAATATCTGCATTGTATTCCAGTGAGAATGAATGAACAAATCCCTGTCACAAATGTAAATCAAATCAATTAATATCAAAATATGAAAGGAACAAAATAAGACACCAGGGGGCTATGTCATGAGGAGGACGCCACAGAACTTGAAGTGACGTGGGTCTGGGAGCAGACCTGACAGCGGGCAAGGCACCATCGGGAGAGGGCATACTGACTTGCAGAGCTAATCTCCAAGATGACCAGCAGGAGGCTCCAGTGTGGTGAGTGGAGCCCCATCACATGTTGTGGTGGGTGCAGGCACACAGTCACCCATGATATAAGGTGAGGATAGAGGACTGTGGGGATGATTGCCCATCACAGGGATTTGAGAGACCATCTGAGAGACACTGAAGGTGAAGACAATGAAGTCAGGTTATGCAGAGGCATTCTTTGTTGATGGGTCTTGTGCCATCCCCAGCTGGATTCCAGGGTCAGTACCCCAGCAGAAAGAGGCTGACAAGCAGCAAGGGTGGCTCCAGGCCGTGCTGCTGCAAGCTCAAAACCCAAGACAGACAGTGGGAGGCACGGGAATACCTGCAGGCTATTGGCACAGCTAGCTGAGCAGCAGCTGCATATATTCAAGCTCCTGTAGGAAGAAGCTGCAGAGAGCAAGAGGGGAAGCAACTTACCAGGGCCAGGAGGCTGGTGGCTGGGATAGGGCTGTGTTACGCCTGTGGGTGACAGGGATCCTTGAGGAGGGAGTGCCACTATTGGATGGGGATAGAAGCCTCACCCAGAGAGCAGGAAGAAGGGAGAGCCCAAGAGAGTCCCACTTGTGAGAACAGGGAGGGGATGGGAATGTTGGGCCTGTGGGCAACAAGAGCACCTGCAGAGGGAGTGCCCATACATGAGTTATAGAGTCAAAGCTAGCTCAGGGAAAGGGGCTGAGCAGGGGAAGGACAATGGGTGTCCCATGGCCAAGAAGAGGCAAAGAGCTTGCTTTCAGGGCCATATAAAAAGGCAGTGCCCCCTTAGGAAAAGGCAGGATAGGAAAGGGTGCCCGGGAACCTGGCAAGGTCAGCTACCATCAAGAGGAATGTGGCAGTGATGACTGTGGACCTGGCAAAGAGCCATCTCCCACACTCAGCAGGGGGTGGTAGGGAGGTGGTGAATAAGATGACTGGGATAGAGAGGACCCAGACAGACAAGGGAACCCACACTGAAGCAGAACAGGCTGGGATAGAGAACCCTAGAGGAGAGGGTGCTGGGGGATTCAGTGGGCCAGGTAAAAGAACTGCTGGAGAAACGCAGTTGCTGAGGCGGCCCTGCAAATAGTGGAGAGGAACTTAGCGTTCCAGAGGAACAAGGCCCGGTATGCTATAGAGGAAAAGGACAATGTGTGTTTCCTGCTGAAAGGTGTGGAGCAAGAGAGGGATGACCTGCGAGCCCAGCTGAGGCAGCTACAATATAGGAGACATCCTTACCCCCAAGGAGGAGGGTGTCTGATGGGGCATTGGCCCCACACTGCCCTGTAAGGGCTTAATAGAGCCCTAGGGAGGCTATGCGAGAAGCAGCCAATAGGAGAGGGGCTGTGAAGAGCAACCAGTCAGGGCCCAGCAGGCCCATATAAGAAGAACTGCAGAGCAGAGTAGGGTCAGTTACTCCTGGGAGTTCAAAAAGAGAGGACTGGGTGCCTTGCAGGTAAAAGGAAGCTAGCATCCTGGACAGAGCCATGCTGGGGAGTGAGAGGGAGCTCCTGGCTGGCTGCTAGGACTGGTGTGCTGAGGCCCTGAAATAAGGGCAAAGAAGGTGCTGGGGCTGTAGGAAAGTGGCCCAGGGAAATGTACTGAGAAGTTGGAGGGGGTGCAGTATGTGGCTGACATCTATAGGGTCCCTGGGCCAGGATCCAGAGTAGTGGGTGGGTCCGGGTCCTCTCCCACTTGCTGTTGGGTAAGTGGCTGGACAGTTGACAGCAGGGCCCCTGGAAGTGGGGAGCACAGATTGTGACATGGCTGGAGGGCTGTCATGAAGAGGACGCTGCAGTTCTTGGAGTGATGTGGGTCCAGGAGCAGATGTGATGGTGGGCAAGGCACCATCGGGAGAGGGCATACTGAGCTGTGGAGCTAATCCCCAAGATGGCCAGCAGGAGGCGCCAGTGTGGTGAGTGGAGCCCTGTCACAGACCTATTCAAATTTAGGCCCTGATCTTGCAGATACCTACACAGATGTGGGATATTACATACATATATAGCCTCATTCAGCTTGTATGCATAGCATTAGTCATGTGTACATGTCTGAAGGATCATGGCCTTGAATTGGAATATCAATAATCTTTGGTCAACAAATCATGCATGAAGCATTCTAATTGACATGGTAATCACTGCTAGAGTGGGAAGATCCTTGGTCTATAACTTTTATGAATATTACTAGGGTAACTTTGGACCTAGTTTGAGTGAGAGTGAGAGTGAAGAAGGTGCATTATTAAGATTTGTTAACTTTCCCTAAAGACAAATGGTTTGATGAGAAAAAAAAATACATATTTTTACTAATATGAATTGCTTCCTTTTTTACCTTCCAAGACTCTTGTTATGCATTCTGCTTAATAAATTATTGTAATTGGGTCATTCTGATGAACCAATGCAATATGGAAAATGTGCCACATTATTAAGGGTGAGGAATCCCATTAGTTAAATGATTGCAATGCTAATCCTTCCATTCCCGTTTCAGGTAACTTCTTGTGTACTGCTTTTATTGTCTGTTCTAATTTTCATTTAAGCCAGTATGATCCACATTAGATATGCTGACAGGAAATAGGAAATCACTTGAAGATGATGACAAGGCAGAAAAAAATTAGAGCTTTCAAGTGCTAGAATTCATTCCTAATACATTTTCATAGAAAAAACATCTGAACAGCAGTATTTTTCAGTGAGAGATTATTCCAGTAGTATGTGACCATGTGCCACATTTAACAAGGAAACTGTACCCATTTCTGAATGTTACTTTTTTTCAGAAAATTATTTCCATTGTCATTTGGGACGTTTTTTCCTTAATTAAAAAAATCATTAGAAAATGTAAGCAGTCTAGAAAAGTACCAAATATTTATTAAAACTAAATACACCTCTACCCCGATATAACGTGACCCAATATAACATGAATTCGGATATAACGCGGTAAAGCAGCGCTCCAGGGGGGCGGGGCTGCGCACTCTGGCGGATCAAAGCAAGTTCAATATAACGCGGTTTCACCTATAATGAGGTAAGATTTTTTGGCTCCCGAGGACAGCATTATATCGGGGTAGAGGTGTATATACATGACTGGTGTCCACAGATCCAGATCCTGCAAACCCTTTCTCATGGAGATAATCTCAGTGCAATCACCACCTGATATAGCCTATTGCCATCAAGTGCTTAAAGATTAACTTTAAAAGAAAAATAAGCCTTTCCCAGTTCAATTATAATTATAAAACTAGAATCAGCAGTGAAGCAACAACAGAAATTGAAACACAGCTAGAAGAAAATTAAAAACAGCTAACCAGAAATGTTTTTTAATTAACTGTTAGTTGGGGGTTTGTGAATTGAGGTGGGAAAGGCATTTGAATTAATAGGCGAGAAAGGCAAAACGAGTCAAGTTTTTCCTTTGATTGATAACATAATTTAGCAAGATTCAGGACACATGTACTGTCTAAACAGCCCAGCCTTCATGGACACTTTGAAGGAAGAACCTCCCTTGTGCACAGCTACAACAAATAGAACATTGTTTCCAACCTGAGTTACTTTATTGATCAATATTATCTAATCAATCTACCAGTATGGCTTGCTTTTGGGGGCGGGGGGAGGGGGGAGGAGGGGAGAGTGCAGGGATTTCCTGGAGCTGTGTATGAATGAACACAATAAATTGCAGTATTTGGCACCTGAATATCAGATACTTGGGCAAAAACCAGAGAGAGATTAAGAGAACCAAACAGGGTGTTCCAGATGTTTAGGCATTTAAGGATGTTTCTAGCTGGCAGCTTCCAGAAATATGTGCAAACCCCACTGTCTTTACAGCAGCAAAACAACAGAGTTGACCATGTAAGGAAGGTATTTATAAAGGAGATTCAAAACATGATTTCCACTAACACTAGCACACTTTGTTTCTGGGTTTAAAAACAAAACACAGAACATTTTGTAAAAAATGGAAAACTTGTCATGTCAACTTAGTTTTTTCTAAATTGTTTTGGTTTTTTTTGGTGGTGGTTGGTTGTTTCTTTGAAAAAATGGCCCCTTTTTCAATTTAGAACATTTTGTGTGAGAGAAATGCTGACCAGCCCTAAAAATACTGCAGGTTGTAATACTTCACAGGGTTATTTCAAGGCTTAATTCATTAATATTTACATGGCATCCAAGACACTTGAATGGAAGCTGATATAGAAAGGTTAAATGCTTGGTTGAGTTCCCTTCACTAATATATAGGATAAAAATTGTAAAGACACTTTTGAGGCCATTTTAAAATATTTCTCTTTTTCCCACCACCCCTTCTCACGGCTTCTGTTGAAACTAAGCCGGAAATTAAATGTCTTCCTGCTAAGGAAGTCACTTCAGCTTGCCAACTCTAGGTTAGGCATTTGCCTTAATTTTTCAATTAAAGGTTTTCCCAAGTCCCTAACTGTTACCAGGCTAATGCAATCAGTCTTTCCACTTTATAATATGTTGTTCATTAAACAAAATCTTTTATTCCTGGTGCACTTTCTTCCCATCCTATTGCGAATTTATCTCCGTAAGTGGTTCTTTTGGATCCCAAGTGCCCTCCTGGGGCAATACAAAAATCCTGCCTGAAATTCATTATAAATATATTGGTGATCTTAGACTGTCCTGATGTTGAAGAATCTTTTTTCTTTCTTCAATCATAGAATATCAGGGTTGGAAGGGGCCTCAGGAGGTCATCTAGTCCAACCCCCATATTTCACCTGAGCTCATTTCTTGAAAATAAAGCAATAATTACCATCAAATATACTAAGTAAAATCTGTTTATAGGAATTTCTGTGGGAGATTTTACATTGATATTTTTACAGAATTTAAAGAGACATTAACAATAAATTGACATTATGACACGAACAAAAATTTCTAAACTGTGTCAGTGCATGAGAGGAAGAAAAATCTTCTTGCTTTTTTCTATTTTCCCCCACTACCCACACACGCATGTACGCGCACACACACACGGAGCTGGACACAATCAAAGCCTTATCTTTTAATTGTTTGTGCTGAAGTAACTATATCAGCTCCTCAGTCCCATACTTCCCCATAGGTACAAAGCAACTGGGAAGCCAGTATAACAGAGTATTCGGCGATTCCCCTTGTGTATAGGAATCCCAGATGACAAAGAGTTGGGGATGTCAGAGAAGACAAGGCTTGAAGTGCCACTGCACTTCAGCAATCCTTGGCTACCAGAATGACCCCTTGGGAACCAATATAGCCAGGCACATCTAGGAACATTCCTGAGGCTGCTTTAAATACCATTTGGGCCTGAACTAGCCCTTGGCTAGACACAAGATTTGGGAGGCAGCCACCTAGGCCCCTGTCCCCTAGCTGCACCAGGCAACAACACATGTATTAATATCACTTAAATTATATTAATGAATCTAAGCATAAGTAAAGACATTGCTTCCCATATTAATCTGTAGTATGAACAGTTAAACATTTCAGGTGGATACAGCTATATTCTGTGACAGTACAGCCCTCAGATTTGTTCTTGAAAGAAGCAGAATAAAGCCCAACCTGTAACTACCAAATAAACCATATTAATAGAATAAATTAATCATTCAGAACGGAAATGTAAAAGTGACAACTTTGTGAAGAACAAGCTGATTAGATCCAGACTATGACCCTTTCTCTGAATGCTGGATCAGATTAAGCAGATCTAAAATATGTATGAATTCCTGCCTAAAAGAATGTATAAAATATGCACAGCAATACTGAAATCTGAATGAAACAAAATATGACTCTTGCTCCCCAGGCCACCAGGTGTGTAGGCAGAGTGTGCTCATCCTTCGAGGAGGAGTCAGGCTATCAAGCAAAACTCAAGGAATTGTTGAACAGTGATATAACCCACTGGTGAGTATGTCTTACAGGTTCCCCAATCCATGACAGTATATTCTTGTATAACCCCCTGCTATAGCTCAAGTTGCAGTAACTTGTGTTTTTAGCACTAGTGGTCCCTGGTTCAATCCCTGATGTGTCAGCCAAGCGGGGAGCTGTCACAATGACACCTTGGATGCTCTGAATGAAGACTGCTCCAATCTTTACACAGTCGGATGGTGCCCATAAGAAAGGGTTAGAATTAGGGAATATAGTGGGGTATATCTTCAGGGCTTCACTAGTACCCTCCAAACATGGATCATGGTGGCATGATCTGGCCCAATATTTTTTGAGAACTGAAAGTAATCAAAGTCATTGGGTAAAACTTTCAAAAGCACCTAAGCCACTTACATCCCCTTGAAAGTCCATTTTGAAAATGAACTTAAGATCACAGTTACTTAAAGCACTTTTGAAATGTTACCCTTTATTCAATTCCTAACCACACAATGAGTGAAATCCTGACCTCACTTAAGTCAATAGCAAAACTCCAATGGGGCAATGTGTTGACTCTACCTAATATACTCATGTGCTCAGTTACCATTGGGAAGGGTATAGTATTAAAAACCTAGTGAGATATGACCAAGGTAATAAACCAGTAACAGACAACATAAATTAAACAAAATGTAGAATACATTTGACATAGAAACATATTTCTCCTAATGATAAGTATAATTGAATTCTAGTCTATGTATGTCAATACGTAAGTGCTGATCCATAACACAGGTTACTCCCTACAGTCCCCATCTCCTTAAATGTAAAGCTGTGTGAAACAAGTGGCCCAGAAGTGTAGGTTACGGCAAAGCGAGGAAATGGTGATTCATAATATATAACTATCTAAAAAAGAGGAACTACAAGCCTTCACTCACTCCCTGGATGAGGCAGCCAGAGCCTGGAGCTAACAAACTAGAACTAAAAAGGTATCAAACAAACCCGAGAAATCAATAGTGTTTTAGGGAAATGTTGAATGAAATAAAGGTTTTGCATCAGAATACAACTGAGGGAAAAATAATTAGGAATTAATATTAAATGAAGGCACTCCTTATGTCCGAGAGAAAGCAGGGAAAGCCTAAAGCTAGGTGGGAGATGCAAAATAGCTCAATCCCTTTAACCAGTTTGGGTTTGGTTGGTCCAGTAGAAGATGCCCTTTAGAAAACTCACCATTGATTTTTCTTGGACTACATTAAACTTTGCTTTAATTGTCCAGTTGCTGATTCCACCACTTTCTTACCTTCATTATCGCTTTGATTCTTTTGGTAAATAACTCTGTGCACCGCAAACCTTGTCACAAATCTTTGGTGTTGGGATTCCACTTCATAGAGGAACAGCTTTTCATAGAATATCAGGGTTGGAAGGGACCTCAGAAGGTCATCTAGTCCAACCCCCTGCTCAAAGCAGGACCAATCCCCAGACATATTTTTGCCCCAGACCCCTAAATGGCCCACTCAAGGATTGAACTCACAACCCTAGGTTTAGCAGGCCAATGCTCAAACCACTGAGCTAGCCCTCCTCTGACACTTTTTCCAGCCACCCGTTGGGGTGGGTCCAAATTAGGAATGTTTTTGAGTTGCCCAACCAAAGACAGAAGGTCTGTTATGGCATTTCAATGAGAGAGTGCTCGAAACTCCAACATGTGAAAATTACTAAGGTGACCGATTATTTAAAAGTAAAATAAATAAATTGGCTCTGACAATGAAGCAATGACAAAACAATCTCAGGCTAAGTAAGAGTACCTGGCAAGTAAGAAATGTAAAACATCCATCAATAAGGCCAAGGGGGCAACTTATTGTTGAGCTTTCAACCTTAACTCTGCATTTCTTGACATATGTGCTTGATTACATTTTAATCATAATGTTACATTAATCATTAGTTGGTTTTTTTTAAGAGAAATTTCTATAAGCCTTGTAATTCCTATAATATGGAATCTAGTTATTCTTCAGTGAGTGCCACTAGAATTTTGAATGATGCTATTGGGCAAGTGATGGGTGAATACAATACCACTTGGTTGTCATTGTTATTAATAGTTATGGTAAAGTTCAGTGAGTAGGTTTTATTTCTGAGTTTGTAGATTTTAGTGACATTTTGCAAAGCTGTCTAAGGGCAAGATTATAGGTTCATATATTTTAAGGCCGGAAGAGAGCATTGTGATAGAGCAAAGTGACAGGTCCAAGATCACACAATAGGCCAGCGGCAGAATCAGGGATAGAACCCCCACACCTGACTATGAGACGCTAGCTCCAGATTAAGCCACCTCTCTAAAACAAGGCAGACATGTCCTTCCTGAGCTCAAAGTACTGTCCTTTTGGTTAACAGCCAAATGCAATGATTCATTGCTCCATAGTCACCCCTTATTTGGGATTCCCCCTTATTCCTCTGGATGATTTACTGGTAGCAGTATGGGGGAGGTAGAGCAGCTTTCGTGGGGCCACTACTCCTCTGCCCTTCCCACCACCAGCACAGGTCTGTGCGGCTGAGCCAGCATGGAGACAGATAAGGGAACTGCATCAAGAGTTGGGCTGGCAGAGATTACCACCACATGGAACAAGGGGGTAACCAGCAGCAGACAAGTGTATGGTGTGTCTGTGATTCCCTTACTCATGTTCTAGCACTTAATCTTTGTTTAGCAACTTTTTATTAAAAGAAATGGAGCACAAAATTACACACCTGCTGAACAGTTGATTAAACACTATTTGATTTCTGGGCGTCATTTTCTGAAGCTATCAATGGGGTCTGCATAGATCAGGCGGTGCAGGGAAAAGTGCAACCAGAACCTCAGTAAAAGTTTCTGGAAGAGCTGGAAGAGGGGATGCAACCTAGCCCATCCTACATACATGTGTGAAGCACAGCAGGGAAAATGAAAGAAGGATGAAAGGCGGGCAAAAGTTGGTTGGAATGTGTTGGAGGACTCCACAGAGGGAAATCTGCAAGCCCTGGCCCTGAAAGAAAGGTGAACCTACAAAGGCTGTGGAACTTGCGAAGACAGAGAAATCATAGAGCCTGATAAGACTATAGCTACATATTTAGCCCAGGACAGGACTGTGGGAATGGCTACTGCTGATAGGCTGAGGTAGGAAGTGCCCAGGGAGGTACTAGGGGTAGGTCTGAATAGATAGTCTTGGCCTATTCACTACAGAGTCCTTGGGCTGTGGGCTGGAACCCAGAGGAGAGGGAGGGCCTGGGTTTCTCTACCAGCTATCAGGGATGTGGTGTGAAGCCCCTGATAGAACGGATGATTACTCTGAAGGGTCTGAGACAAGAAAACATAAATACTAGGGGCCGGAGACCTGATGCAAGGACATGGGACTCTGTTACCCTGGATGGAATGGGACTATAAATAAACTGGCTGGAGGGAGAAAAGGCAGACCACTGCAGGGCCAGAGCAGCTGTCAAAAAGGGGTGCCTGTTATCCAATGCCCAATTTGAGGGGGTGCCAAGCATGAATCCACTCTTCTGGACAAAGTACCAACTCTCTCACTCTCTCTTTCTCTGGGGTTAATAGTCCTAAAACAATTGCAGAAAACAGTACTTCCTTTGGCTGTGCATATTAACCTCACCCTCTAGTTCAGGAAATATTTTGATTTTGCAGGCAATATTTTACTTCTACTCTTGGAAATGGTAATATAGAAATAATAATCATGCATATATGAACTTTTACTGACACTGACTAGTATTAAAAATTACTTAGGCAGCAGTGACAAAACTAGATTCACCACACCTCAATGAGACATTGGCTTCAGGTGAAGCCAGAGGTTAAAACTTTATTATTATTATTAATTATTATTATTATTATGATTAAGATAAAATAGCTTCACAAAATGGAGGTTTATCTTCTCTAACAGTTCAAATTAAGATCTACAGCAAAGCATATAATTATCCTACGCATGAGTGGAATCAGAAATTCAAACAGATGCCATTGTATATACGGATACATTATTTCCACAGCATATAATTTTCAGATCAGCCACATCAATGATATAACTGGGTTATGGATGCAGAGGGTAATTTTTATTTACCTACTTTTAACTCACCAAAGATCTAGAATTTCCTCTTTCTTCAGTAAATATTTTTCTCGCAGAGCCTGCATCACTTCAGAGGAATGATGTTGTGATTCAAGTTTGTTTTTAATGAACAATTAAAGGCTGTGCATCTCCAGGAGGATAAAAATGTGTTAGTTTTGTAAATTAACTTTAATCATAGATGTATTGCTTGTGAACTGTGCTGGATCAGCAGCTCTAGAGACTAAAATCTTTTATTGAATAATAGAAAAGCTATATTTCCAACCCCGAGCATTCAAATAGGCCTCAGAAAACCCCAAGCATTCGTTAGGCCTCAGAAAATTATAAGATTGGTCTAAAAATTACAAAAATATTTTTGAAAAAATAATTTTTGGTCTTTCTTTGCCTTCTGATTTCTCAGCCCATAGGGTGCTCTTGGGTCATGTTTGTAAGCTTTCAGAGCTGGGCGGCTGGAGAGTGGCAGCTACTGGCTGGGTACCAAGCTTTGAAGGCAGTGCCATCGTCAGCAGCAGCACAGAAGTAAGGTTGGCATGGCATTGACTATTCATTGCTGTGGGTACAATGTGTGCAGTAATTTTTTCCCCAAAAGTTCCACACACCCCAGAATACATTCTGTGCCCCCTACCCCCAAAGAGGCCTGCGCCTCAGTTTGGGAACCTTTGTTCTAAACCATGATAACTAGAAACTTTATTTATTTTTTTAATGAAAGGTGTGATTCTCACTTAATTACGTCTCTACGAGCTGGGGCTTTAAGAAAAACACCAAATACTCTGGACTCCTGATAAAATCTTGAGAATTGGCAGCACTGGAACAGGTGCTATAACAGTAGCCCCATTAGAAGTTTTAAGATAGGAATCTTAATCCTGAGCAGGAGAGACTCACATTTCACTTCCATGCTCATTCAGTTCTTGATGTCTCTGCTGAGTCTGCCAACATGGAATTCCACTGATGCCATTTGTAGTTTTGGTGAGGTGGACATGTGTATGTTGAGAGCTAGACTGAGACCATTAAACTTACAAAGGCCCCAAAACAACTTATGTTAGCAAAAGTAGTCAAAAAAAGAGACAAATGTCTTGAGCAGGTGTGTAAGACTCATAAGCCTTGATCTTCAAAGGTATTTAGGCATCTAATTCCCAATTGAAACTCCCACGAAGTTAGGCATCAAAATATGTTTGAGTATCTGGGCCACAGCTCCTTGGTAATGATTAACTTCATATAAGGTTATTTTTGTAGGGTTGTCCTAATGTTTTCATGCTGACAATAGGCATGTGTTGGGATCATACATTTTTGATATTGCAGTTTACATTCTAAGCGTTGGGATGCTATTTGTGATAGAGCCACTTCTGAATGAATATGTTGTGGAAAAGTTCCCTATTGCTTCAACTATGCTGTTGGATTTTCAGCAATGTGTACCTCAGTGAAGGAGACACTGAAGAGCTGACAGAAATGCAGGAGGTCAGCAAAATTGCTTTAGAAAGCACTACTCAATAAAGCATGCAGCACCATTTATCTTCACTTTTACTCCCAAGCCAGGTGCTTCTCTCTACTGATATCCTTCAGATTGCAGTCTCACATTAGTAGTCATTTCCAATATCCTCTTCTTCTGCACCCATATTGTCTATGGAATTACATTACCTCTGTCCTTGACATAATATACATCTTTCACAGCAGAGTTGATTGCTGTAGTAATTGCCATTTGGTGGATCTCTAAACTCAGTACATTCAAGTCTTTTTAAAATATAATTTAGCTAAATATCACCTTTTCCTGATACAAAACATCCCTGTTACCTGGGGCCAAGCCCACTGATTGTTTCTTATATTGTAAATGCAAGGTTTTGATGGAATAAGGTGCAGGATAATATGGAGGAAGTTTGAAGAATCTATTCCCCCTGGTTTTGTTTGTGTGTGTAAGGAGAGAATCTGACCCATATGTATGATCATTAGCTTTCCCTAAAGTCCTATAATACTTAGTCACAACAGGATTCAATGAGGAAAGATAAACTCTGTCAGAATATATCACAAGTACAGTAAAGCCCCTATCTAAGGGTACATCTATACTGCAATAAATAAATAACAAAAGCACGGTATCAAGTCTTCAAGCCTGGGTCAACTGACTTGGGCCTTCCGGGCTCACGGTACAGGGCTAAAATTGCACTGTAGATGTTCCTGCTTGGGTGGGAGCCTGGGCTCTGAGACCCATCCCCCTACCAGGTTTCAGACCTTGGGCTCCACCCTGAGCAGGAATATCAACACTGCTATTTTTAGCCCCGGAGTCCAAGCCCCCGAGAGTCTGAATCAGTCGATCCGATTCTGAGATTCATTGCTGCGGGTATTTTTTTGGCAGTGTAGACATACCCTAAGTCTCTTGTGCATGCTAACATCTGATGAAATCCTACAGTCTTCCCTCAATATTTACAGTGAAGTCAATAGCAGTTTTACTTGGATAAGACTTCAGGAGTCATCCAATGTTGAACATGTCTTTTTATTATAGCAGAGTGATTGTTCCGCTACTGTTAAGGTTAAGAACAGCTTTCTGTTAAAAGCTTGATTCCTCTAAAATCTGCACGGTTACTGTCATTGACTTGAAGTTTGGTGTTCCCCATGGAGGTACGTGGTTCAGTTAGTGACCCTAATTTGGGGCCATTTCACCCAAGACAGTCCCTTAACAGTTTCTTAAAGTTAACACATTCTGGCAATCTCTTTGTGCTCACAGATAGAGATCAAGCAGGACTCAGATCATCACACCATGGTCTCAGATGCTCAAGGGTTACCCCACCAAAGTGCATGACACCCAGCAACACTTTGGGGGGAATCAAATTAAAATGTTATTTCAAAAAGAGTTTGCTTCTCCAGTTAGATGCTTGAGAATGCTTGTGTGCTTAATGGCTTCTACTGAGCATGTGCAGACAGAGAGGCTAAATATCTGGAAACTTATCTTTCCACCACAAGAGCTGGCTAGCTCTGAGGCTACATTGTGGTCATTAAATGTGAGCTGCAACCCAAGCCCTGTGTGTTCAAATCCATGGCAGAAATTGGAAGTAAATAGAGCAGGCCTATTGCTCCAATCTGCCTCTGCTAAAGGGGGACTTTTATTCTGGGGAAATGTAATCTGAGTACAGCAGAAGATGCTGAAATTTTTTCTTAAAAAGAAAATGCTTGCTGAAAGGGGAGGGTGATCGGGGGGTGAAAGAGTAGGTGGGAATGTGGGGGGGAAGGTTTGGGACACTGGAAAGGGGGACATGAGTGACAGGGGAATTGGGGGAGAATAGGGGCAGGGGTGCCTGTCAGCCCCACATTTCCCTACCATGTGTGCGCCATGATCTGAAGACCGCCAGCCCATATACAGGGGTTTGACTACTCCTTCCCTGTTCTTCATGATATGAGCCAAGTTCTGGAGGGGCTTGTCTCTCTGGGAGAGGTCTGAGCTCTTCACCCTACCCTCTCATGCAGTCTGGGAAGTGGGGTCCCTGTGCCATGGGTGGTTACTGAGCCCCACTCTCTTCCCCCCTGTATGCACCACAAACTGTGTGTCCCTGCTCATCAATAGCAGTCTGACCACTCCTCTCCCTGCCCCCCATGTAAGCCAGGTTCTGGAGGGCTTGCTTTTTTGAGGGGTATAAGGCTAATTCCTTATCCCCCATGTGATCTGGCAGCTACCAGTGGTGTCTGAGCCCCACTCCCTGTCCCTGTACATGTATCAGGATCTGGGAAGGGCCTGCCCATCTATGGGAAGTGACTCCCCCTTCTTACCTGCCCCCCTCATGAGAGTCAGATTCTGGGTAGCTTGCCTTTCTGGGGGTGTCTGAGCCCTCTCCCTACCCCCCCCCCCATGTGAGTCAGGATCTGGGTAAGTCCTGCCTTCTGGATGGGAGCTTAGAACAGGCATACTCAGAGCAAGCAACAAGATCACACTGCTGAGATTGGGTTGAGGGACCAAGAACAGGTATGCACAACACATATCAGAAACTCTCCAGCACAGGGGAGGGGGGCACTGATGTGAATGGAGAAGTTCACACTTCTCAGAGCTATTCTTTCAGACTGTATTCATCTCCATAGGGTATTCTCTTTCAGCTGAGAACATCTCACTGAGATGAATGGGCTACCTAAAAACCTCTCTGAGCCAGGGCCAGATTAACCTTTTGTGGGCACGGTGCCAAATATATTTGTGGGCTCCCATGTAGTCATTATGGGCCCCTTCTGAGTGTGGGCCTGGTGTGGCGGCACCTTTGGTGCCATAGTATACACAGTATTGAATCTCAGAAACATTTTTCATTTTGATCACACACCTCTGCATCACTATATGTATTGCCATACATAGTTCCGCAGCCCCGAGTTTCTCTAATTGAGCTGTACCCATGTGGGTTTACCAGTGTCCACAGTGAGCCGAACTTTCATAGTGATCAGGGAAACTCCCCACAGATTTATCTCCTTCCTCATTTGGGCCTTGTCTACACTGCCACTTTACAGCGCTGCAACTTTTTCCCTCAGGGATATGAAAAAACACACCCCTGAGTGCTGCAAGTTTCAGCGCTATAAAGTGGCAGTGTAGACAGTGCACCAGCACTGGGAGCCACGCTCCCAGCACTGGGAGCTATTCCCCTCATGGAGGTGGGTTTTTTATAGTGTTGGGAGAGCTCTCTCCCAGCGCTGGTGCCGCGACTACACAGCCACGTTAAAGCACTTTAATGTTGCTAATGAAGACATACCCTTAGATGTTCTATAGCCACGTCTCCAGTACCACCTATTTCACCAGCCACTGTCCGTGGTCCTGGCCTCAGCTCAATAAAGTTCCACAGCCAGCAGATACCTGATCAATCCCTCCCCCAGCACCCATCCTGCCATTTGAGCAAGCCACTTGCAAACACCATTTCTCCAACCCTGGCTCAGTGAGCACTTAGCCCCTGAGAACCTGCAGTCATCAGCCTTCTTTTTTCCTCTGCTCCCATCTACATGCTATTCCACTACCTGGTCACCACCACCTCTCCTCATGCTTGTTTCCCTTCTATCTTGGACATGCTCCCCAGACAGCTGGTCCTATTTTCCCCCTGCAAACCTGATCTGCTTCTACTTTCCCTGCTCCCCTTGACATTCCTTTCCTACTGGTGACCTCTGTTCCTTGAGGTTAACTCCAGTTTCTTTATCTGCTCCTAGCTTAATGGCTCCCAGTAGCTACAGAGCCAGCTGTAGCTTCTCTGGCTACAGCCATGGGGCCAATTGCCAGAGGTCAGCCTTAGACAGGTGCACCTACTAGCTGCGGGTGGGGTGGCAATTCCAAGGCTGAGCATGCTTGAACCTTGCAATGGCAGCTGTAGACTCTGCAGTTAGGTGCTTCCCTACTCCAAGTCATGGTTTTAAGTACCTGAGATGCCCATCACCTGCAGCAGGGACCCCCAGTTCCCATGCACCCAACAGCTAACACTTAGCAGTGTAGAAGGTGTATCCTGAATGATTTTGGAGGCTGGGGCACCAGGAGGTTCCCCATCCCTGAGCAGCAGCTCTGCAACAAGGTCACACCACCCCTTTCTGCTGTGCGACCCTATGAAGACAGTGGCGTTACACCATGTATAACCAGTTCCACCCAAAGCCTGTTGAAGTCATTGGGAATCTTTTCATTGTCTTTAATGGGCTATATATAGAAGCAAAGGAACTCATTCTAGACTCTAGGAGTACAGTGCATTTTAAAACTATTCTGCACTGATTTACTGTTGTAAACAGAAGGGACTCACATTACCTAGTGAATAATCAACACCTCCTGCAGCACTTCACTTTTTCTGAGAGGCCTCCCACCCAATTACTAAATGTAAACCTGCTGAGCTTACAAGGACTGAAAATATCAGGTGGTATGGTTACAAAAGCAAGGCACTTCTGAATTCAGTAGGAATTTTGGATGTGCACAGAACACAGGACTGGTTCTTGCATGGTTACAAGACTGCAGTAGAGTGGAACAATTTTCAGTTTGTGTGATTAGAGGATATCTAGATCCATATTGTAAGAGTGTCCCACATAATGAGGAAAAGTTGAGGTGCCTTTGCTGTTCTTTTGTTCCACTCTTGGTTTCTGTGGGGAACTTGCCAATGCAATATTACTGTCATCTTATTTTTAAACACACAAAACTTAAAAAAAACAAACGCTAATGGTTTTTGAAAATAGCAATTCCAGTCCTAGATAGCATTGGGTGCTAGATGCCAGCATTTGTTGCTCAATTTTATCCTACAGCAAATTACAGTGGATCAGTATTTGATTTGGGAGAAATGAAGTAACAGAGAGCAGCCCAAATTGTACTTGAGCGCTCCTGAACTTTGAGGGTGTTCAAATCTGGAAGGGAGGTGCTAGATTCCCTTTCTGAATATTAGATAAATCTGGAAAGGAAAAGCCAATTTCTGCTTGCATGTCTCAGAAATGGAAATTGAGTCACATCCGCCTGTGTGCCTAGTACTGTACCTAAAGCTGCCCAGGTCCTCTAGTAGAGCTTCCCTCCCTTACTTATAATTTTAACTTCTCCTGGTGGGGTCCACAGACCTCCCTTGCTAGGCTTCAGATAGAGGTGCATTGTCCATTCATTCCACCCAAATTCCTTCTTTGGGGGCTGCCAACTGAGGCCACCAGCATCCCTAATCAGGTCTGGGGAAGTCTTCTGAGGGTGATATCTGGGCCAAAGCCTTCTACTCCTTGTGCATACATGTTCCCCATTCACAGTACCACCCTCTTCTAGCAGCCAGCTCCCCATTCACAGCAAGCGTGGCACATAGGGTCTCACCAGCCCTGGCAGCTTCCCCACTCCCTCTCCCTCCCCCTCCTCCTCCTGTTGATAACGGCCAAGGGAATTCTGGGAAATGTCATTTCTTCCCTGCTCCAGGGCCAACTCTCCAGGCAGGGAGCTGGCCAAGGAACTATAGTTCCCAGGGTCCCTAGGGCTCTCGGCTCCCAGGCTGGATCCCTACAGGCAGAGGATGAGAGTTAGAGTGTTGTTGCCTGTCTCTGGGCACGGCGCGAGGGATACAATGTACCAAGTGGTCCTGGTACAGTGTATAGCTCGGGTGGGAGGGGTGGCAGTCTGCCTGCCCCAGGGACTGGCCGGGCCTGTGTGGGAGTAGGTGTTCTCTGGGGCTGGAGGCTGGGTGTTGTGGTAACCAGGGTGCGGCTCCTAGCTCTCTCTCGGGGCCTCTCACAGCATTGCGGAAGGGGAGAAAGGGAGTGTTAGGGCCCCCTTCTGAGTGTGGGCCCAGCCCCATGGAACCATTGGCGCCATGGTAAACCCGGTACTGCTCTGAGCCTGCAACTTTGCTGCTTGAAACACACTCTAGGCAGAAATCTGAGAATGAATTGTAAACATCTGGGAGAAAATCTGCCTCTGTCAAATTGTCTAAAAAATGTAATCAGAGGTTATGGGCTTGTCTACACATAAAACACTGCAACGATGCCACTATAGAACTTCAATGAAGTCATTATCTATGCCAAACAGGAGAGGTTCTCCCATCAGCATAGGTACTGCACTTCCCCAAGAGGTTGTAGTTAGGTCAACGAAAGAATTCTTCCATCAACCTAGCACTGTCTATGCCGGGGGTTAGGTCAGCAAAGCTATGTCTCTCAGGGGTGTGGATTTTTCACACCACTCAGAGATGTAGCCAGGCTTATTTAAGTTCCCAGAGTAGACCAGCCCTAAATACAGCAGAACATTCAGAAGGCACCGAAACTTTTTTTAAAAAGAAAAGAAATTACACATATGAATGCTCACTAGCCGGGAAGCGGGGAGGGCATGCATCTGCAGCAAGAGATGAGGGTATAATGTGGGGGATGGGTAAATAGGAATGGGTGATAGGGGAGGGAAGAGGGTTGCAGGAGGGATGAAGGGGCATGGGAGGAGAGAAGACAGGAGGGGTTGGAGAACATGAGGGACAGGACAGGCAGTTGAAGGGTTACGGAGTGGGGGAGGCCTGTCAGCCCTGAATTCTCCCCTTCCATATGTGTGCTGGGATATGAGGGAGCCCTACCTCGCTGCAGGGGTCTGAGCCTCTCTCCCTGTCCACATTGTGTTCTGGGATCTGTGGGACCCTGATCCTCTTGAGGTGTCTGATCCCCACTCCTTGCCCATCCATGTGAGCTGGGATCTGGTGTGGGGAGAATGAAGGTAACAGAAATGGAAACATCTGAAATCCAGACAATGAATAGTTAAGATACACGCATCACCCCTGCAGGAGGAGTGGGCACTGGTCAGAGTGGGGGGCGAGGGGCCTTGTTTGGAAGAGGGGCAGATTGGATGAACCTGGGGCATGGCTGAGGAAGTCTGGCTGCAACAGGGGCACGAATCCCAGCTAGCAGTGATTAATAGGAGTGAGGGCCCAGCTCAGTGTTGTTGGGTAACCAAGGTCACATGTGGCCTTCCTGTAAACTGTTGCCTGCGATAAGTGTACACAGCATCATAGAACAGGAGACAGCAACATCTTACATTTTAATGAATTTAATGAGCCAATCAGTGGCTTAATGGGATGAGAAGTGGAGGAAGAGTTGGAAATGTTGATGTGAGAGGGTGATACATGTTGTGGGGAATAGTGGAGCACAGGTGGAGAAGAAGAGAGACATAAGTCTTCTCTTACATGCTTAAAATTACTGTAACAACCATGTTATAAAACTATCCAGGTTTTGGGGACCTAGGCTCCAACACTGAGCCTACTCCATCAACAGACTACAACACTTGTAAAATTTTACAACCACTTCACACTTGCACTCAGGGTACCACCTCAGTCTATACTTTCCCCTATCCTTCATTAAATCCACAGACTACTTTCATACTGGCAATATCTATGGCAAAAAGGCCCCGTGCCCTGCTATTGACACAACATACACAATTGTATATTGAAAGGATGTAGACTAGAACCTCAATGTACACATGCACCACTCTCTTTTGATTACACTCAGGCCTGGGTCTTCTCATATCACAATTACAGCTCAATGATGCTCCTCAACCTAATTCCAGTTTTCTTCATATTACAGTGGACACAATATACCTGGACTTCCAAGCTGCCCCAACTTATTCCAGCCATTCATTACAGCTACCACTAATACAATGAATACAGCTGGAGTGCATGCAGATAATTCCTAGGGGCTCTTGCCATCTCCAAGGGGCAGAGTTAAGGTTGCTTTTACCTTCACTCTGTATTTCCTGGTTTTCACAGGTTGGAGTTTTGCTGAAGTAGACATTCTGAAAAGGCAGAGATATCACCGGGAACCCTAACTCTGCATTAACAAAGTTTTTTGCCATTTAATATGTCTAGATATTGCATATTTGAAATATTACATTTTAATATGCAAAGGCTAACAAATGCATTAAAGTTAATTTTTAATCTTTACTGGACCTTTGGAAGCATATATTTAATTTCACACTGTGATAAAACATTTTAATTTGCATTCTCATTGTTATTCTGAAAATCTGGACTAGTACAGACATTTCAGAATCTTCCAGGAGAAGTCTATGATCACTAGACTGAAGTGATAGATTGCTCTAATTTAGCTTTTAAACCAAGGTGATATCCTTCTACATGGGTTTTTAAAACCCAGTTTAATAGAACTGGGAAAGAAACTATAAAAAAGTACCTGAAATGCAGCAGGCCAGTTTCCTGCCATTTAACATCAAAACACTGGAGTCTTTGTTAATAACAAATCCAATTAAAATAACAAAACAGTCAGATTTACTACACAAGGAATAACTTTTTTGTCTTGGAAAAAGAAGTGTGCTACAACAGGAATGGGAAGAGGGTGTTTTTTGTGATTTTTCCATTTTTAAATCTGTTTATATAAAAAGGTGCAAACTTTTAGTTAAAATGGACTTCTAAGGCACATGTGACCCCCACCTAAATCAATGGAGTTGAAGCTGTGTTTAATTGAGAGCAGAAGTTGACCAGCTGTGTTCAGATTAAAGTTAATAACTCTGCAGAGGTCACTGGAGGCAGAATTTCCCCTTACTGGGTATATATAAATGACAATGAACCAGGCTGCCCTAGTACAGCCTAGATTAGAACTTTTAGCCCAGGGGTTAGCACACAAACCTGGGCAGTAAAAAACCCAACTGCAATTCCCCCTTCCCTCCTAAGCAGGGAGTGAGGATTTGAATGGGGGGTATGATATCTTTCAGGGGAGAGCATTCTAAGGACTGAGCTATGGGATATTCTGATGTAGAAGTCCTTCCGTTTCTCCTGTTGCAGCTGTTCCACTGTGGCTAGCTAAAGAAAAAGTGATTGGAGTAGGACAATTTGACCCACAGTCTCCTGCCCCCTGCCAAGGTGGGTGCCAACAGAGTCATTCTCTCGCTCTCGCTCTCTCTTCCCCACCCACTATCATTTTTTTTCTATAGCTAGTTTCATCCTGAGTTCTTATACATTGATGACTCATAACATGCTTGACAATAGCATCCAATGCTATAAAGAAGCACCTCTTTGGCAACTGCCGGGGGCATTGCTAAAAGCCCCCAAGGAAGTCATGTCCAAGTCATGTCCAGCTGGCTTCAGCACAGAAGAAAGATTGTTGTGAAATGCAAGGCTGGAAGGTTGGGGGTGGGGAGATAATTGGAAGAAAAGTGGAAATCCCAGAAGATCCCATCCAAAAATACAAAGAGAAAAAGAATATTGATGCACCTGATCAGACAGCAAGATCAGGAACATTGCTTTGTCTAAAATACTGACAAGACCAGAAAAAGGGGGTTATTTTTAGTTTCAAGTACAAATAGATCCAAGCCACAGAGTTTAAATGTGGACCTGGATTCAAACTTCCCAAAGTTCAGGGATGTTCAGATCCAGGGTTTTTAATTGTCTCATCTTTAGTTTCAAGTAGAACACTGAGTTTTCCTGGTGTGGGGCATAACTATGGTAGGACACCTGCTGTGTTATCTTATGTTCTCTAATTATTAGGCTGTGTTCACTTATATGAAACACTTCCAAAGCAGTTGTGATAAACAGTGAATCATAGAATCATAGGGTTAGAAGGGACCACAAGGGTCATCAAGTCTAACCCCCTGCCAAGATGCAGGATTTGTTGTGTCTAAACCATCCAAGACAGATGGCTCTCCAGTCTCTTTTTGAAAATCCCAGTGAAGGAACTTTCACAACGTCCCTAGGCAGTCTATTACATTGTCCTGCTATTCTTTCAGGTAGAAAGTTTTTTCCTGAGATTTAATCTAAATCTGCTATGCTGTAGTTTGAACCCATTGCCTCTTGTCCTGCTGTCTGTGGAAAAGAGAACAATTTTTCTCCATCTTTTTTGTGTCAGCCTTTGAAATATTTGAAAACTGCTATCACATCCCCCCTTAATCTCCTCTTTTCCAAACTAAACATACCCCGTTCCTTCAGCCTTTGCTCATAGTCTTTGTGGCTCACCTCTGGGTCCTTTCCGCTTTCTCTACATCCTTTCTATACATTGGTGACCAGAACAGGACATGATACTACAGCTAAGGCCTAACCAGTGCCAAATAGAGCAGTACTATCACCTCCTGTGATTTGCATGCTATTCCTCTGTTAATGCAAACTAAAATTGCATTTCCTTTTTTTTTTCTCAACAGCATTACATTGTTAACTCATGTTGATGTTGTGATCCACCACAACTCCTAGATCCTCCAGCAGTGCTGCTGCAAAACCAGTTATCCCCCGTTCTGTATTTGTGCATTTCTTTTTAATTCCTTATGTGTAGCATCTTACATTTGTCTTTGTTAAATTTCATTTTGTTGTCTATAGCCCAGTTCTCCAATTTATCAAGATCCCTTTGAATTTTAGCTCTATCCTCCAAAGTATTGACACACACACACACAGCTTTGTGTCATCTGCAAATTTGATCTCTCTATTCCTATATTCAGGTCATTAATAAAGAAGTTAAACAACACAGGATCTAGAACAGTTCTTTGTGGAACACCATTTGACACCTCGCTCCAATCTGACATCATTCCATTGATAGTTACTCATTGGTTGCGATTCTTTAATTCTGTATCCACTTAATGGTAGTTCTGCAGAACCCGCATTTCTGCAGCTTACTTAAGAGAATATCATCTAGTCCAAACCCCTGCTCAAAGCAGGGCCAACACCAACTAAATCATCCCAGCCAGGGCTTCCTCAAGCCGGGCCTTAAAAACCTCCAAGGATGGAGATTCCACCACCTCCCTAGGTAACCCATTCCAGTGATTCACCACCCTCCTAGTGAAATAGTGTTTCTTAATATCCAACCTAGACCTCTCCCACTGCAACTTGAAACCATTACTCCTTGTTCTGTCATCTGCCACTACTGAGAATAGCCGAGCTCCATTCTAGGTAGTTGAAGGCTGCTATCAAATCGCCCCCTCACTCTTCTCTTCTGCAGACTAAAGAAGCCCAGTTCCCTCAGCCTCTCCTTGTAAGTCATGTGCCCCAGCCCCCTGAGCATTTTTGTTGCCCTCCGCTGGACTCTCCAATTTTTCCACATCCTTTCTGTAGTGGGGGGCCCAAAACTGGACGCAATACTCCAGATGTGGCCTCAACAGTGCCGAATAGAGGGGAATAATCACTTCCCTCGATCTGCTGGTAATGCTCCTACTAATGCAGCCCAATATACCGTTAGCCTTCTTGGCAACAAGAGCACACTGCTGATGCATATCCAGCTTCTCATCCACTGTAATCCCCAGGTCCTTTTCTGCAGAACTGCCGCTTAGCCAGTTGGTCCTCAGTCTGTAGCAGTGCATGGGATTCTTTCTTCCTAAGTGCAGGACTCTGCACTTGTCCTTGTTGAACCTCATCAGATTTCTTTTGGCCCAATCCTCCAATTTGTCTAGGTTACTCTGGACCCTATCCCTACCCTCCAGCGTATCTATCTCTCCCCCCATCTTAGTGTCATCCGTGAACTTGCTGAGGTGCAATCTATCCCATCGTCCAGATCAATAATAAAGATTTTGAACAAAACCAGCCCCAGGATCGACCCTTGGGGCACTCTGCTTGATACCAGCTGTCAACTAGACATCGAGCCGTTGATCACTACCCATTGAGCCCGACAATCTAGCCAGCTTTCTATCCACCTTATAGGCCATTCATCCAATCCATACTTTTTAGCTTGCTGGCAAGAATACTGTGGGAGATTGTATCAAAAGCTTTGCTAAAGTCAAGATATATCACATCCACCGCTTTCCCCATATTCACAGATCATCCATAATGATCTCTTCCTCCCAATTTCCCGACCATCTTCACATTCGCAATTAATTCACCCCTGCTGGTCAAAACCAGATCCAAAATGGATGACCCCCTAGTTGTTTCCTCAACTTTCTGAATTAGAAAGTTGGCCCTAACACATGCTAAGAACTTGCAGGATTTATTATGATTTGCTTTAATAGTCTTCCAACAGACATCAGGTAAGTTAAAATCCCCCATTAATACTAGCTCATGTGTGTTAGCTAATCTTGTTACCTGCTTGTAGAATTCCTCATCTACTTCCTCTTCCCTATTTGGTTATCTATATAGTAGGCCCCCACCATAACCTCACTACTATTCTTTTCCCTTTTTATTCTCATCCAAAGAGTCTCAGTAGGTCTGTCACTCACTTCCTCTTGAACTTTGGAACAAGTGTATACATTCTTGACACACAGTGCAATTCCTCCTCCTTTTCCCCCCATATCTATCCTTCCAGAACAAGTTATCTCCCTCAATGCTGGTACTCCAATCATGGTAATTATCCCACCAAGTCTATGTAATGACAATTAAGTTGTATTTTTCTTCGTATACCATGACTTCCAGTTCATCCTGCTTGTTCCCCTATTCCTTTCATTGGTATACAGGTATCGCAGATATTTTGAAGTCTGCCCTATTTCTTTTCTTCTTGCTTCCTTCATGCAGTTCTGGCTGCTTTCCAGGTTTACTGATAAGGTTGCTTAACTTGGAGCAGGTACCTGTGATGAATCCTGATAATAGGGCATGAGCTGAGCTTCCAGGGACCGAGTCCCGAGAAACATTTAACTAGGGAACAGAGCAGAGAGAAGTTCAGGGGGGTGTAAGGTTATAGCCAAGGAGGGCAGAAATGAGCTTATGTTTATACTTTATGGTTTGGGAGTTTCTTAGAGGATTCTGGGGGAGGGACCTTAGAGTCTTGGCCCTGAGAGAAAGATGAACTTAAAAAGCTGTGGCAGGGGCCTGCTGACAGGCTGAAGTAGGAAGAAGTACAGGGAGGCATCAGCACAGAGTCTGAAGGAGCAGACCTTGGCTGCTGGTTATAGCATCCCTGCACTGGAACCCCATGTAGTGGGACAGCCTGGGTCCTCCTAGCCAAAGTTGGGGCTGAGGATCCTTTTTGTAAGAACACCTGGACTCTTATTTCTAGGACTCCTACCCTGAAAGGGTAGGGCTAAACTGTGACCTGGTCAGAGGGCTTCTGAGTTTTGGTAAGAGAGACCATCACCGAAGTGGAGCACCATCAGCAAGATGCCAGATGGGGCAGAGAACTTGCTATGCCAACCCCAGCTACAAGGCTGTGCACCACTGGTCAGTGAACACTCTGACAGACTCAGTAACTTTATATGCAGGAATTGCCTGGTGATTAAGGCACTGGACTGGGCTCAGGAGATCTGGGTTCAGTTCCCAGCTCTACCACAGGCTCCCTCTGTGACCTGGGGCAAGTCATTTGGGGAGCTGAGGGAGATTATCTGTAAAATGGGGATAACAATTCTTCCTTTGTTTTATCTGATTGGATTGTGATCTCTGGAGCATGGACTGTCTTAGCCTGGGTGCGTACCAAATGAGGCTGTGATCGCAGCTGGGTCTTCTTGGTGCTAGTGTAATAATAGTATTATGCAGCTATGCTTTGAGTCAACTGTATCTATAGAGTGACTGAGGTTTTGACTATAGAAAGTCTTACCCTTCTGACTATTTCCTATCAAAATCTTTGACATTCTGAATGTATTAGATCATTTTACACGTCTGTCTTGGGTAGCAGAAATCCTAACATTATGAACCAAACTGTAATATGAATGAGTTATCGCTTTGTTAGAGAGACTTAACTCATCGTAATTAGATTATACTTCAGCTTCTCAACACCAGCCTTGTGAAAAAGGTATTTTGAATGTCATGAAGATATGTTCTTGTAATTATAATGGGTGGGGTGGTTCATATACTTGGGAGCCAGGTGCAGTAACTGCACATCAGAAAGTATTTATAATAAGAATTAAGTTTAACCTTGAGGTGAAGTAGTCTATGTGAAGTGTTCATTTGGGGTTAAATAGGCACCTTGTAATGTGCCCTGAGTGCATAGTAGGGACTAGGTTGTGATTTGGGACCATGCTCCAGGGGAAAAGCTGCACCAGCCCTTTCTTTCCCCAGTGCACCAGATCAGCTGTGCTGGCCAGCACTTTGAGAAGGCAGTGCCAAGACTCTGCCCACTCTCACCCTGACTCACCTAGTTCCCAAGTATCTGCACCAGTGGCCTAATAGTGAATGTTCTCTCTTCCCTGTCCCTGTTGTGACCTGGATGTGGGCCCACCCAGAAAAGTAAGGGAACATCCTCTGCACTAGCTCATATACCAGCTAATGACTGAGTCTTTGATGGTAATGATGATATCTGCCACTGACCGCGGCCGACAGTAATTTGTGGAAAGGTTAGTATCAGCTAGCATCCATTCATTTATCTCTTGTTTCAGAAAAGATCATAGCAAGCCAACCATCATATCCCAGTAAGCTTTGTATTTAAACTGTAACCCTAAAACTGGTGAACTGCTGTGTCCTGGTTTAGTGATGAATATGTATTCTGACAGTACAACTCTCAAGAGATCTGCAGGAACCTGGCAAATGCTCAGTCAGCTGGAACATTCCTGATAAAGATCTGGTGAGACTGGACTATTTCAGAAAGTACAAAGGTTGGGATTCACCAGGATTTGAGTTAATCAATAGTCCCTTCTGATGTACAGAAAACCTATGTCCAGCAAGGTGAAGCTTTAACAGACCCAGCATTGTAAGCTGCACTATTCAGATGTTGCTTTGTAGAGTGGAAATGAGATGTGGGAATGCTTTCTTTGAGTTATTCAGACTGTGCATTGCATTTTTTCTAATGCTGTTTTAAACTACTTTGGGAAACCTGGGCAAAAGCTATAAGAAGCCTATTTGTACTGTACTGAGAAGACCAAAAGAAAATGTATTCCATCAGCTAAGAAATGAGAGAACCATTAGTAGCAAGTAAAACTTCCTCCAGCTATAAGATTTCTCAGAGTTGCTTTTTCCATCTTCTGCATTTGGATACTTCTCTCTTGAGATGCTTATTAAAGTAAGCTGCCCAGTTTTAGAGGGTTGGTTGACATGAATAATAATATCCTACATTTTAATCCTGAAGAGTCCCAAAGCACTTTTAAACTACAGATTCAATCCTCAGCTGCATCAAGCTCATGCTTGTCCCACCTGAACTAAGTGGAAAGCAAAGGTGGTTCTAATTTACCTTTCTGCCTTCCCTGATCCTGAGTATAGCCAGTAACATTAGCAGCGCCAAGCCTCTAGCCCCAAATATAAGATGACCATATTTCCCTAAACTGAAAATGGGACATGCGGGGCTGGTCTGAGCTGCCTGGTGTCACCGCACGTCCTCCACACCCCCACAAACATTCCTCCACGCCCCCAGTTGAGCCAAGTAGCAGAGATGGGGGAAGAGGAATGGGTATGGGCTGGTATGTGGGCAGCAAAGCAGAGTGTGAGTGTGAGTACTTTGGGGCTCAGAGCCAGGAGGTGAAGCCATTGGACTATTATCCAGCTAGTAGGGCAAGGCCCCTTTGGGGGCTGGGATAGCAGAGGGGCAGGAAGGAGGCTCCAGGTAGCAGGAGGGACCAAGGAGACCCCAGAGAGCAGCCCTGGGAGATGGGAGAAGGCCAGGATGCAGGGCCATCATTTCAGATTTTGGTATTATGGGGAACTGGGGGCTCACTCCCAGCTGGTGGAACGAAACTTGGGGGGGGGGGCAGATGGCCCCCTCTGCCCTCCCTTAATGGCACACCTGCTGGAATGTGGCAGAAGTGGGTGACTGGAGGTAGACTGGAGAGGGAAAGAAGCTGGTTGGAGTGGGGATGGCTGGAGAGGGCTCCAGGAACTGGCCCCATGAGTTTGAATTAGGGCCCTGAATGCTCTGCCCTCTGATTGGGCTGCAGAGTGAGCACATGACAGCCCATCACTCCCTGATTGGAGGGGCAGAGCATAGCAGAGACACATCAGCCAGGCTTCCGTCCCCCCCAAACATCACTGCTTGCCCCTGGGGGGGGCGGGGGGGGCGCATCCCACTTTTTTGGCAAAACTAGGCAATTGTCCCATTTATTCTCGTCAAGTTGGCAAGAGCAAATGGGACAAATGCCTAGTTTTGCCAAAAAAATGGGGACATCAGGGACAGGGCTTAAAAAGGATTGTCCTGACCAAAACAGGATGTATGATCACCCTACCCAAATACATATAGCATCAACTAAGCACAGGCAGATCTGGAGTAGAGGATAGCAAGCAGATTGTGCAAAGCCCAATAACATAGGCATGGAAAGCACGGGTGAATGGCATGCTGCAGCACCCATGGGTTTTATGCGGGGCCGCTGGCCCCACGCCAGAGGCTGCACTTCCCAGCTTGGGTCCCAGTCCCACAACCCGTTTTCCAGCTGCTGGCTCTGTACCTGGGGCCCTGCTCCCAGACCTCCACCCGGGACTCCGCTCCCTGGTCCTGCTCCCAGGGCTTGGCCACTGGCCCTGCTCCCTGGCCACTGGCCCCATGCCCCACACTCCGCTCCCAACCTGCACCTGGGGCTCAGGTCCCAGCTGCCGACCACACTCCCTAGCCACTGGTCCTGTGCCCAGGGCCCCACTCCCAGACCCACACCCAGGGCTCTGCTCCTGGGATCCTGGCTGCTGGCCCCATGCCCGGGGCCCGGGGCCCTACGCCCAACCCCACCCCCCGCTCTTAGGCCTCTGCTCCCGGGGCCCCACACCTGGCTCCCTGCTCCCACGGCTCCACTCCTGGGGCCCCATGCCCAGCCCCACGGTGGGGCTCTGTACTGGCCCTGCACGTTGGGTCCCAGCTGCGTCTTGGCTCCCTTACCACTGTCCGAGTCCCCCCCTCCTGGAGACACAGCCCTGCCCCCAGCCTCAGCTCAGGAGAACGGGGGGTGGATGAGGTAAGGTGGCTGCCTTTCAGCACCCCCACTACTAAAAACGTTCCCGTGCCACAGCCCAGTAAGCAAGGCTGGTTGGAGGGGATGTTCTGCCCTAGGGAACTAGGCACTTGTGTACGGATAAGAGTTTGTCCATGGGGAGTTCAGGGCTTTTTGGTATCATCAGAAATAGCCATGCTTGGTTAATTGCCAGAAGCCCAGTTTACCCACACTGGAGTAGACCATGTGGTCCCCAGGATTCAGGTTCCTTCACATCTGAAACTCATACTTTTTGAGTGGCAGTTGTGTGGTGAGATTTCCAATCCAGAGGAACTTACCTTAGGATTTCTCCAAGGAAACAATTACTTTACTGACCCCTTCGATTCTGATTCTATGGGACTTCCTCTGTTTCTGAAAACCAACTTCCATTTTAAAATACTTCAGTGCACCATTCCCGTCTTTCTCCCATATCCATCTTTGTGCCTCTTTCTTCCCACAGCCAGTGCATGAAATACCCTCCCCATCATAGTTCACTGAGCCACTGTCCTCTCTGAATTCAAGTCCCCCTTAAAGAATCTCTGGCTACGTCTTCACTACGGGGGGGGGGGTCGATTTAAGATACGCAAATTCAGCTACACGAATAGCGTAGATGAATTCGACGTATCGTAGCCAACTTACCCCGCTGTAGGGACGGTGGCAAAATCGACCTCTGCGGCTTCCCGTCGATGGCGCTTACTCCCACCTTCGCTGGTGGAGTAAGAGCGTCGATTCGGGGATCGATTGTCACGTCCCGACGGGACGCGATAAATCGATCCCCGAGAGGTCGATTTCTACCCGCCGATTCAGGCGGGTAGGGTAGACCTAGCCACCTATTCCCTCATGCCCACCCCTTTTTTATGCTTGGTGAGCCAATCACAAAACAAGCAAACAAAAATCCACTGTCCAAGTTAATCCTCTGAACTTCCCAGTGTGTCCTGCCTTCTGTGCCAGTCTTTTAGACTCTAAGCTCTTAGAAGATGAAGGTCGCTCATTCTCCAATCTTGAATAGTACTGAAAACATGGTCAGCCACTAATGATCATGTACTTGTTGTTAACAGCAGACAGTAATTGCAGTTTTTTCAGAACTGAACTGGCCCCTGCAGGGGCCAGGCTGAATAAATAGCAGTCCTTTTGGACGTAACCAATCCTCACTGAGGCAAAGTGGTCTGGCACTGGCTGTGATAAATATTTGATAAAGGAAAGAGGGAAGCAGAAGAGGCAAAAAAGTAGAGCTTAGTAGAGAAAGCAGAAGGAGGAAGAAGGCTCCCAAGTTGAAACTTGTCTTCATCTAATTTCAGGGAAGCAGTGTCTTCTGGATGATGGAGAATTTTTTTTTTCTTTTTGCTACAGGAGTTCTACTGTGGCTATGTGACATACATGATGTGACTGAAACACTAGCATTGGCAGATAACTTGGAAACTATAGAAAATGATGGTGATCTTGAAGTTGGATAGTCTTCAGAATCCTGTAGGTTGAGGATGGATTCTCCTAAACAAAATAAGTTAATGCAGTTATTTAATTATTATTACCATACTGCTCATTTAGTATTACTCATTGCATTCACTGACACTCAGTACTACTTTAAAAGTGAAATTGTAAAAGGAAGATCTGCCTATTTCCGCTATGTATTTTTATCACAACTGCATCTAAAATGATAGTACCATAGAGTAACAACTAGTTTTTGCTTAAACCTGAGAATTCAAGAATAGTCCAGAAGGAAGACAGGCAGTCCTTAAGAAAGAAGTATGAAATAAAAAAGTTTACCAACCTGAAGATCCTGCATGTTCAGACATGTTCCTTGCATCATCTTCAACGCAGCTTCCTCCTGAGAAGGAATACTTCTCATGATGTGGTTTCATTCGGGTAATCAGGCCTTGCATTTCTTTGTTGCACTGTTTGCATTTTGCACGCATGCCTGTCTTACCCACAGGTAGAGGAACTTCATTAAAATATTCCCAAACTAGGTCTCTTTTACAGCCTGCTGCCATTATAGGTTTTCCCTTCTAGTGAGAGAATGGTATGGTAGATCTCAAATCAATGAAGGCTACACTCAGAAAGACCTCAAGACTTCTGGAATATGCTGCTCAAACAGTTTCACTTTTGTTTCTACTGCCTGTCCATCCCTTCTCACATTTATCTCCAGACTTCTTCTCCTTGTCCAGATCTATTCCGCCCCCAACAATCTTCTATTCATTTAACTTTTTGAAACTTTGCACTTTTAGAGAGAGGCAAGGGATTGACTCTGTGTACACAAATTCGCAGAGGGACAATAGGGTTGAGGTCTGTTATTTCTCACCTCTATATCTTATTTATTTATTTAAAACATTTTTGCTGTTAACAAGCATGTTATCTCTGGAGACACAAATCCACAGTTTGAGAAGTGCAAAACGAAGCATCTCTGATAGTATCTTCTAGACTGAGCACTGAGTCCCATTGTGTAGATAGAAAGATTAACCTAAATAATCTATACAGAAGCCCCTGGAACCCCATAAAATTGGGTCCCTAATCCATGAACTATTGGAACTCATTTACAAAACTTTTCTTAAACATTGCATGAATATTTTGTTTCATACTAAAAATTAGAATTTATAATCCCTATTCCATGATGAGATATCTTTGAGCTATACTGTATCTTAATTAAAACTATCTTTAGTTTTTTTCTCAAAAAGCATTTTATCCAAAAAATCTCATTTAAATAAAAAAAACGTTTTTTTTTATTTATTTTTTTTTTTAAATCATTGATTTTTATCCACCCTGCGCAACAGGAGCTGCTAGGTGCTTTTGAAAATCCTACTTCAGTGCCTAAAAGGGAGCTGAGTTCCTATGAAAATATGGCCCTAATGTGAATGCTGAGCACTTAAAAAATCTATCCCCTGCACAAGGTGAGGGGTCCTTTTCACCCATTGAAGAGTTAAGCCCAGTTTGATTTCCAGTCTTAAATTTTGATAGGGTTCCTTGGAATTGCTCTAAGCTTCTTCCCCATCCCCTGCCATTGTACTGCACATAATTATTAAAATAGGATTTAGAGCGAGGTATATATTTACTATCGAATGTAACTGTCAAGACACCATTCATTCTCTCTTTGGTTGGTAGGTATGCTAAAAAGTATCTTGATTTATGAAGGTTATCTTTGAAGAGCTTATTTAACAGATAATGAAGCACATCCATTTTATCCATATTTAATAAACATGAGACAAACTGCATCAAATCCCTTGATTCCATACTTGAATAACATTAAAGGTAATGGTGATTTATGAATATTTTACCTCATGTTTCTTTTTCATATTATAAGGAATTGCTTAAGGGCAGGTCTACACTACAGCGGGATCAATGCTCTGAGATCGATCCACCGGCGGTCTATTTAGTGGGTCAAGTAAAGACCCACCAAATTGACTGCAGATCATTCTCCTGTCGACCCCTGTACTCTACCCCCAAGGGGAAGAGTAAGGTAAGTCAACATGAGATTTTCTCCCGTCGACCCCCACAGTGTAGACCCCGCGGTAACTTGACCTAAGGTATGTCGACTGTAGCTGAAGTAGCATAGCGTAGGTCGACTTACCACGGTAGTGTAGACATAGCCTAAGATGAAGAGAGAAAGAAATATATCGTACTTTAACAAAGGAACACATAAAATCCAGTTTAAAGAATTGCAAACAGGATGCTTTTAAAATACGTTTATTCAAATGAATCAGAAATAGACATTTACCCAATTACCTTGATCTGTTTTTTTTTAATTACCACGTTTATGAGTGCCGGGTCAATGCTGCATTTGTGGAGAGTGATCGATCCACCAGCAGTCAATTTAGTGGGTCTAGTAAAGCCCTGCCAAATCGACTACAGATCGCTCTCCAGTCGACCCTGGACTCTACCCCCGAGAAGAAGAGTGTGGGGATTGGTCCTGTTTGAGCAAGGAGTTGGACTAGATGACCTCCTGAGGTCCCTTCCAACCCTGATATTCTATGATTCTATGATTCTAAGGTAAGTTGACAGGAGATTTTCTCCCATCGACCCCCGCGGTGTAGACCCCGCGGTAACTCTACCTAAGGTACGTCAACTGTAGCTGGAGTTGCATAGCGTAGTTCGACTTACCGCAGTAGTATAAACATAGCCTTAGATGAAGAGAGAAAGAAATATATCATCCTTTAACAAAGGAACATGTAAAATCCAGTTTAAAGAATTGCAAACAGGATGCTTTTAAAATACATTTATTCAAATGAATCAGAAATAGACATTTACCCAATTGCCTTGATCTGTTGTTTTTTGTTTTTGTTTTTTTACCAAATTTATGAGTGCCGGGTCAATGCTGCATTTGTGGAGAGTGATGGTGCATTTAGTGGCTAGTCAGATTAAACAGAAATAGGTATCCCAGTGGGTTTAGAGTATATGGGGTTGATCCAAAGC